>NC_036871.1:16604151-16656468 GCF_002910315.2 Salvelinus sp. IW2-2015
TGGTAGGAACGATGATGAGTTGACGTTAATCGTATATTCAGTAGTTCCTCCCGACTGTATGTAATGAAACCTAAGATTACCTGGGGTACCGATATAAGAAATAACACATAAAAAAGCAAAATACTGCATATTTTCCAAGGAACGCGAAGCGAGGCGGCCATCTCTTTCCGGCGCCGGAAGAAATCGGAAATCGGCGTCATATAGAACATGATATTATTGAAAATGTGTATGTAAGTGACAGAACAGAGCAAAACATATTTCTTTAAATGTGTGTTACGTATTGCCTAACTAACTAACTAACTAACTAACTAAATGTAGTCGCTGTAAATGTCACATTGACTTCACACTGTATTTGATCAGACACTTGTTTTGTGTGTGTGTCACTTAATTTTGGTAATTTTGGTAATTTTTTCCCCTTAGGGCCACCATAGATCACCACTTATCAACTTAGTTTCAATCTGTCTTTACATTTCTTCACCTCATCTGTGACTTTACGTGACAAAGAAATTCCTCCAGATCACACCTTTCCTCTTAACATCGCAGTCAGAAGCACTGTCACGTTACGTTAAGATGACGCCTCTGTTTGACTAACGTGCTGTGGGCTGTCTGTTTGACTAACGTGCTGTGGGCTGTCTGTTTGACTAACGTGCTGTGGGCTGTCTGTTTGACTAACGTGCTGTGGGCTGTCTGTTTGAACTAAACGTGCTGTGGGCTGTCTGTTTGACTAACGTGCTGTGCTGTCTGTTTGACTAACGTGCTGTGGGCTGTTGTTTGACTAAGTGTTGGTGGGACACTGTCTGGTTTGACTAACGTGCTGTGGGCTGTCTGTTTTGACTAACGTGCTGTGGGGCTGTCTGTTTGACTAACGTGCTGTGGGCTGTTCTGTTTGACTACGTGTGCTGTGGGCCTGTTGTTTGACTAACGTGCTGTGGGCTGTCTGTTTTGACTAACGTGCTGTGGGCTGTCTGTTTGACTAACGTGCTGTGGGGCTGTCTGTTTGACTAACGTGCTGTGGGCTGTCTGTTTGAACTAACGTGCTGTGGGCTGTCTGTTTGACTAACGTGCTGTGGGCTGTCTGTTTGACTAACGTGCTGTGGGCTGTCTGTTTGACTAACGTGCTGTGGGCTGTCTGTTTGACTAACGTGCTGTGGGCTGTCTGTTTGCAGTTCAGCATCCAATAATAATGCAAATGAGGACGGATTCCACATCATGATCAAGAGATGAATCATGCTGGCAACAGCTATTTGTTGGAGCTTCCCACCCTGTCAGACAAAGGACTTAGCATGGAGCAGCATGTTTAGCAGACATTGTCTCTGTCAGTAGCCAGACCAGATCTCCCGTTCCCTCCCCCCTCCCCTCCCACCACCCACACACTCTAAAGCAGCTGCAACTCCAAACAACACAGAAGTGAACGTAATACTCTTATTTATTACTGTAAACCGTGACAAAATGTTTTGCAATGGAATACAAAAACATGTGTTTTTTATTTGGACACATTCAGGTAGACCCGCCCTGTTTCAGTCTGTCTTCTTCCGTTTGGTGCCTAATAAATACAACTCTGGTAAATGTGACGTTTCTTTCAACAGCTGGAAGAATAGCAGAAATGTTCCATTTATGTGTATTCAAAATATGTCCTGATATACTGTTGAATTAAAACGTGTATAGCAGCCCCTGCTAACTAACAAACATAAACAACAACTACTACCAACCAACCAAGTAGTGGTTCAAACATATTTTGGTGACCAAAATGAATAGAACATGTGTACTTTCTAATATCATCCCTATTACAGTATACATGAATCAGTATTCAGTTCAGGAGTAGAGTGCTAGTGAGGTGTGGTGAGTGGTATGGCCTGCCAGTTCCCTCCAGGGCATGTAGTCTGACTATCTGGCATGTGCACGTCCAATCAGATGTCAGGCTGTGTCTCTGTGTATCTGTCGGTCTGTCTTTCTCGGTGCAGGCAGGCCCAGGCATGAGGCACCACACAGGCCGGACTGGATATCGCCTTCAGCGATAGAGCAAGGCAGCCAGGCAGGAGTCAATATGGCCCCAGGCTAAAGCCCCAGGGGAGCGAGGGAAGAGGAGTGGACCTGTTTCCCTCAGAAAAGGGCTCTAGKCCTGCATCCCAAATGGCACCCTATTCCCTTTGATAGTGCACTACTTTTGTCCAGGGCCCATAGGTCTCCGGTCAAAAGTAGTGCACAATCTATGGAATAGGGTGCCATTTTGGATGCACTTTAGTACTCTGTGACTGGCTTCTCTGGCTCAATCTCCCGCACAAGAAGGGAGGTGAATGGAATGGGCAGTTTGACAGTGGCTTGATATCCGGAGTCAGCGGAAAAGGTGCTGGTTRGTTATTTGGCAGGCTTGTCTGATAGACCAGGGTGAAATCAGTTTTGACACCATGTCATATCACTTTGAATAAATGTTTGGTATCAGGGGAACATGCAGGTAATGATGTTTATCAGTCCTCCAGGATTTGGTCCACATAGTCCTGTGTCCTCCTCTCACTAGCTCTTTCTCCCGTGGCATAAACACAAGCACTAGTCGTTGTAACGTGTGTAACCTCACTAAAATGGACCAGGATGCTCCAATCATATACTATACATATAAAGACATTCCAAATGAAAGACTTGATTCTGTCTAAAAACCTGACATCCGTTTGAAAATAACTACAATGACAATGAGAGAGGTTTTACAGGTTACATGGTTGTTCTTCAGAGAACAGATACTTGCTCTTTAGGTTGGAATGTTAATTGGAGTGACTCACATCCCAGGTCTCTGTTCTGGGTGATTATGTATGCCTGCCAACTGGCACCCTATTCCTTACATAGTGCACTACTTTTGACCAGGGCCCAGGGTCAAAATTAGTGCACGATATAGGGAATAGGATGCAATTTGGGACGCACCCTATGATTATGCTGCAGGGAGTCACCCAGACTAGACCATCTAAAGACCTCCTCAATTATAGAGTCAAACAAATCATTACAGAATTAAAGGAGTGAAATGTGAAGTGTGTTTCAAATTTCAAGTTTTATCCCAAATGTTTTATTTGATCCCAAATGTACACACGGTATACACCGTCCAACGAAATGCAAATATGGATTAAATACATACTAGGCTTCTGTCGTTCTCTGTCTCTGTGACTGGTGCATTGAATGCCACGTGGTCTGTGTCTTTTGTTACATGTCCCATTAATTTAAAGGCATCATCTTCCCTTGAGTTGACAGCCAGAGTGACTAGAATGTATCTCTCCATTTTATACATTGATAGTTATCATGGTATACAGTGAGAGACAACGAAAAGCCAACACAGTAGGTATAATCTCTTAAAACATATAGTAAAACCATAGCATCTGGGTCTTCAGCCCATGAGATACTGGACAGTTACTGTTCTGTGAAAATGGCAGAAGTGTATGATGTTTCACTTCTCACGGTCCAGTATCTATAGGAAAAATATACAGGGCAACACAAAAACATACAGAGCATTGAAACATATAGACACCCCTGGGTGGCCTCGGAACATAGAGAAACAGAGAGAACATTCCATTCAGTCAAGTTTATATTCTGGAAGATTCTGGAACGTAACACAATTACAGTGAAATTATATCAGGCTCCCACTGAAGAGAGTGGATACGCAGCAGGGACGTAGCTACTTAGATTTTTTTTAAAGTGTTTTTTCCCCCTGTGAGTGAATGTGTTTTCCATCGTTGCAAGGCTCAGGTTTGACACATTTTTCCAGAAATGTTCTCGTCTCAGCTCTTTGAATATATGGCTGGCTGGTTGCTCTTTTCAAATGGGAACTTGAGCTAAGCTGCAAAATTATTTATTTATGAATTTTCCGGTGATAAACTATTACGTGAGGAGTTGAGTTGAGCTACTGACTGGATGTAGAATACAGTTGTAAAACAGATGGGATAGATGTAGGATTTTCTGTAAGGGACACTAACACACACACACACCACACACACACACACACACACCAACACACACACACACACACACACACACACACACACACACACACACACACACACACACACACACACACACACACACACACACACACACACACACACACACACACACACAGATTCTTGAAGAATGCCCATAGCATACATATCCAACATGAAGAAACATGCTTCCTGTATTCCATTAAAAGCAGGTACATACTGAGTATGACTCATTTTTTATCAATATAAAAAAACAGCAGCTGACGCCTTGAGAATGTGTTCGAGGGAAAGATGAACGGAGCAAAGTACAGAGAGAACCTTGATGAAAACCTGCTCCAGAGCCCTCAGGACCTCAGACTGGGGCAAAGGTTCACCTTCCAACAAGACAACAACCATAAGCACACAGCCAAGACAATGCAGGAATGGCTTCGGGACAAGTCTGAATGTCCTTGAGTGGCGCAGCCAGAGCCCGGACTTGAACCCAATCTGTGGAGAGCCCTGAAAATAGCTGTGCAGCGACGCTCCATCAATCCAACCTGACAGAGCTTGAGAGGATCTGCAGAGAAGAATGGGAGAAACTCCCCAAATACAGGTGTGCCAAGCTTGTAGCGTCATACCCAAGAAGACTCGAGGCTGTAATCACTGCCAAAGGTGCGTCAACAAAGTACTGAGTAAATAGTCTGAATACTTATGTAAATGTGATATTGACATTTTTTATTTGTAATACATTTGCAAAAATAAAAAAATAAAAAAGTTTTTCCTTTGTCATTATGGAGTATTGTGTGCAGATTGATGAGATGGTTTTTTTTTAGAATAAGGCTGTAACGTAATAAAATGTGGAAAAAGTCAAGGGGTCTGAATACTCTCCGAATGCACTGTACATATACAGTAGGTAGGGATGAAGTGACTTAGAAAGTGAACATGAACACGTTCTCAGCTAGCAACAGCTTCTATTCATTTTAATAACGTAATCTGCAGCTTTCATGCTTAATTAATGTGAGGCATTGACTAGGCAAACAAAAGTCAATAATTCAGCCATGACAGATACAGTTTGCATTTTAAGTGATTTCTATGGCAACAATCCATCCACATGCCTATATTATAATTCACCAAGATGAATTTGCATTGATAATTAGCTGTGTTATTATGAATCTGTTAAACGTAACTTAAGAAAATTATATTGTGTAAAAAAAGTCGGGTCTGTATTAGATTTTATGTTTACTACTCACCTGTCACTCTGTATTAGGATGGCTTCCACAAACATGATGTGATCACTTTTCACTCAAAGCTCTTTGTATGAAAGCAGCTGAGCATTGCTCTCACTCACACAGGTCACACTATTTATACAGTACTGTAGCTACATCTAATTATGAGCAAGAGGAATTTTAGCCAGAGGCTTTTCGAGAAAGTAGGAAAATGTTTAAATATTTTGGCAAGTTACAAAAATAGGACTTGACATGGCAGATGTGAAGGGTCCTAGTTTGAAAGACCTTTCCTTTTTTATTATGGAGGAAGGCCACGCAGTACGCCATGCGGCATACTATCAGTAGCCGGAAGATATACACAATTCCAAAGGTAAACAACACCTGGTGCACTTGTATAAAACACCATTTGGCTTCCATCTGAAGAGTGCATCTGCCTGGCACTGATAGTTTCTTCAGATAGCTCAATCAGACAGAGAAAACTAGAGCTTAAGTGACTGAATAGAAAATATACTTATTTTACAGTGATTTAAGAAAGGAAATGAATCATAAAGACTCTGAGTAAGAGCCTCTGCTAAATTACTAAAATGTAAATGTCAAAACAGAAAGTCTTCCCATCTAGCCTGCCAATCTGATGAATGGAATATAAACCATGTATTTGGTAAAAAGAGATTCACACTGCCTTAATGCAAATTGATTCTAAACTCCCTGTCCATGCCTCAGTTCACCACACCACCCCATCCCTCTGGCAAATATTGTCTTATCCATTAGTGCAAACTGACAGAAAATTTGAAATTTCTCACTGTGTGGCTGGGCAGAGAAGTCAGGGGAAGAATTTCATTCAAGTTGGTCTTTGGGGGCTCAGTACACTTGGGGTTTTGTTTTGCTCCATTCAGATGCTGCAGACCGTGGCTTCAAAGACTGCTTTCACAGAGCGTCACTGTAAAAGCATCTGAATAGAGAGAAAGGATGAGAGTTAACTGAGAACTGCTGGAGAAAAGGTTCAGGTGAAGTCTTCTATGATCTCGGCTCTGTTCCTCAAGTCCATCTCCCCCTCAATCTTTTCTTTTTTCAGTTGCCATGCTACCAAGTTGAGTGAATCACAAAAAGAGTTTCATTTGAATGGATGAGGTTAGTCATGTATAGTATTCTAATCTATGTCACAGTTATTTTCTTCAGTCACCCTCTCAATTGATAATGAATGTAGTGTAGTGTGAAGGCATTTGTCAGGGTATCAGTCCATAATAGGATTGCAACTTTCTGGTTATTTCCCCCAAATTCTCAGGTATTTCAGAAATCCCGCTTACAGGATTCCCATCTTTTCTGCTTATTCCCTCCTGATTCCAGGAATGTTCCAACTAAGATTTCTAGAAAACCTGGGAATTTGGGGAATGTTACCGGAATTGTACAACTCTAGTCCATAAGAAAGCTACATATAAAACTGTTGGTCTGGTGCTTAGTTTGTAGGCCCTGATCACATTCCAAGCTGTGTCCCAGTGTTGCTGAAGTCCACACTGTTTTCCTTGGCCGCATGCAGCTCTCCATCCATCGCTGGCCTAATCACGTTGACAGAGTATCCAAGGTAAAAACCAAAACACCAAAAATGAAAGCTAACCAGGTAATCTTCAAATCATTTTATGTGGATTTCTTAAAACCCAAACAGAGTCACACTACTAACACACTGCCATTAGGAAAAGCCAGGTGCATGCAGCATTTTGCCATTTGAGTCACATCCTCAGTGAAGCTACTTTGGCACTTTACTTATCTACCTTTTTGCACAGCAGCTGTATTCAAGCCTCTATTCTGTCTGTCTGTCTGTCTGTCTGTCTGTCTGTCTGTCTGTCTGTCTGTCTGTCTGTCTGTCTGTCTGTCTGTCTGTCTGTCTGTCTGTCTGTCTGTCTGTCTGTCTGTCTGTCTGTCTGTCTGTCTGTCTGTCTGTCTGTCTGTCTGTCTGTCTGTCTGTCTGTCTGTCTGTCTGTCTGTCTGTCTGTCTGCTGTGAACTGGTAACCCTTGGCTACATGCCTACCTCCTCTCCCTAATCACACAACCACACTGCTGGTGAACAGGGAAATGAAAATGAAATAGACAGGTTTGTGTCCCAAATGGCAACCTATTCCTTATATAGTGCACCCGCGCTGGTCAAAGGATAAAGCACTATGTAGTGAATAGGATGTAATTATGGACACAGACACAGAGGATATTGCACGTTAGTCTGCCGAGGAGTAACCCAATAACCCATGCAGTCCTGGACTGGACAGTCCCTGGAAGTATATTATTTTTTAGTGTGACCTACGTTGACATGCTGGCTGACTCACTCTACTGTTTAGAGAAAGAGGCATTCGATACAGACTTACCATATGTGCTTTAACAGTACTTCAGTTTCAAGTTTCCTTTCCCTTGTCCTTGCCAATGGTTCCATAACACATCTACAGTAGGCTATGTCTTGAGACAAACATAGAAACAAAAACACACATTCTCTTTGGATGCAGACATAAGCAGACACAAGGAGACACTCACACAGTGAACAGATACACCTCCCTCAGAGTTGTCAGGAGCGTGCCATGACTAGTACAACCATTCATCTGGTATCTACCGACAGCAGCCACATGGTCTTAGTTGTTGTCAGTGGAGAGTGAAGTGTGTGTAACCAGCTCACCTCAGGGCATGATGCCACCATCTGTATCCAGTCTGTAAACAGTGGGCTCCACTCCACACAAATAAATGCCTGCATCCCAAATGGCACCCTATTCCCTATATAGTGCGCTGCTTTTGTTCACTGCGTAGGGAGTAGGGTGCCATTTGGGGTGCATTCAATGCCTTGTGCAGGAGATATATTTAGATAAACCTGCTGGCTGCACGGCCACCAGCATCGGCACAGGCCCATAGATCAACAATGGATTATTTGGTTCAAGCAGGGGTAGTTAACTCTAAAAGGGAAATTGCTTCAATTTAATGCTTAGCTTCTTATATGCTAGCCAGAACACCATGTAATGTGGTCCCTCAGGGCTGAGGCTCGGCTTGCCCTGCTACTGATCCCACAGTTGGCCCAGTGTCGTCCGGGTTAGGGTTTGGCCGGGGTAGGCCGTCATTGTAAATAAGAATTTGTTCTTAACTGACTTGCCTAGTTAAATAAAGGTTAAAAATAATAATAATAATAATAATAACATTTTTTTTTTTTTTATCCCAGCCATTGTACATTTTCCCAGGCTGGAAACTAGTCCCAGGAAAAACAACATATACTTAACTTTCCTGAGCTGTTGGAAAGTGTTAGATGCAGAAATCAGCCACATATAGACTTGAAATCATTGGCCATTTTAATAAATGGATCACTAGTCACTTTAATAATGCCACTTTAATAATGTTTACATACCTTGCATCACTCATCTCATATGTATATACTGTATTTTATACCATCTATTGCATTTTGCCTATGCAGTGTTACCTCTGATGGTCCCCTAGTTCCTAAATAGTGCACTACTTTCCCCTTTCCCCTATATATTGCATTTCTTTTGACCARAGGCCTATGGGCCCTGGTCAAAAGCAGTGCACTATATATGGRATWGGGTGCCAGTTGGGTACATAGTCTAGATAGATGTCTKGGCAGATCCCAGTCCGTCCTAGTGGACATTCTGCTATACTGTAGCCAGGCAGCAGTTTGTCTGTCTGTCTGGCTGTCTGTTGTGGTACTGCTGCCAAGATGCCAGCATGAGGGAAAACAAAGCAGAGGATGAATTCCTGACTAAACACAGGTGAGCTGGCTGTGTATTTTACCGTTTTAAAATCCTCCAAAGCAAAGTGGTTGCGTCTCAAATGGCAACCTATGCCCTACATTTTGCACTATGGGCACTATGGGCCCTGGTCAAAAGTATTGCACTAAATATGGAATAGGGTTCCGTTTTGGACGCACGATGGTGTTTGTCAAAATACTATATTAATCACTGAATAACTGTTATTCAGCTTTATAAGTGTCAGTTTGGGAGGTGAAATGAAATGGTGCAAATGAAGACAGAATGGTTTTTAATAACACGTTTTTACTAGGCTCCAGACGAGAATCTTCTTATGATGACAAGTCCCTCTGATTATCCTTGCTGTTAGAGACTAGTTAGGTTGGCACTAGATATGTGAGAGAAAATTAGTAMGTTTGTCTGGGGTCTGGGTTAGTTTTGGGGAATTTCGCTACTGTATGCGTGCGGGAAGTTACACACACACACACACGCATGCGCACACGCACGCACACGCACACACTGTAGTACTCTATGTGTAGTTTAGTTGTTTTTAGTATTCCAGTAATAAATGTCATGTTAGTGTTTAAGGTTGTGGTCATAAAGAGAGCGCACTGATTTCTGGTTTTATCTCTTGGTAGTTTACCAGTCCAAATGCACAATATTCCCCAACAAAGAGCAGTTCAATTTGAATGTTCATGAAAAATCTTCCATTGTAACTTTAAGACTGTCCTTTTATGTTCTTTGAAAACAGAAAGATATTAATGTTATGGGGGATGTTCCTCCCAAACCTCTTGATGTCCTGGGCTAGCTAGAGAGCACATGGTGTGCACCTTTCCTTTCCCTGGCCTGATATCTGTGGAATATAAATCTGTCATAGCAGTATTACCTGGAGACCTGTGGAACCTTAGCACCGCTTTCCATCTTCACCATAATATTTTACTTGTGTTTTTAAGAGGAAAACATTCCGTATAATAGCTTCAACAGTAAATTTGAGTGGTTACATTTATGCAGCCCTATCACTCAGCTGTTTACCCAAAAAAGTGGAGGGGTGTACCCTTTGTTGTTGTTTGAATCCCAGATTGCCTCTTTAACTGAAAATATGCATTATATGCAACAGTAGGCTTAATGTTGAGGTTGACTGTCTGTACAGTTACAGTAGTTCAAAGCTTTCCCGATGAATTCCTATCTCATCCACTTTGCACTAATGGTTATGAGTAGAATTTATGTTACATTGGGCGGCTATCTACTTTTCTGTTGGAATTATCATGTGGTCAAGGCAGTGTCTGCACCACAGACCACCAAAACAAACAGTGTTAAGTGAAAGCATAGCTTTCCTAATATGTTAACAACCAGCTGCTGTTGAGATGTCTATGTGCTCCTACTAAATTTGTCAACATGGATTACATGTAGTGTACATTGTCTAGAAGACAGCTGAATGAAACTGAAACGACGCAACTTTTTGTTAATAATAACAACACATAGATGTTCTATAGCACTTTTCTGAAACCCAAATGCTCTGCTGCATGCAGTAGTAATGCATACGGTGGGGGAATTTCTATGTAAGTTACTCAGAGGCAGTTTTCTTTGGACCGGAGGATATGTTCCTCGTGTTTAGAGAAAAGAGCATCGCTGCCAGAACTTTCCGTTTTCTAGTTCAGCTGCCTGAGAGAGAGGGAGCACACTGTGTGGTCCTCTGCTCCGTGGACGGGCGGGGTCATGTGACCAGGGTCATTGGGTCTGTTGAAGCACCTGAGGCAGGATCCAACATGGTTTCCATCCATAGTGTTTGTGTGTGTGCAACATCATCACTGCAGCAGCCCTGGGTTCAAATACTATTTGACATCTTTCAAATGCTTTTAGCATCTGCTTTAGCCTGCCTGGAGAGCCAGATGGGCGGGTTGGATGGTTTGCAGTTTGTGACTCTTCTATTGGTTCAGCGCTCCAGGCAAGCGCAATAAAGCCCAGCTAAAGTATTTTAAATGATTTCAAATAGTATTTGAACTCAGGTCTGCACCGCAGAGCAGAGCTGCTAACAGCAGACAGGAGATTAGTGGTTTCAGTAGCTAACTGCTAATACCCACCCACAGGCTCTCTCTCCAGCTCAGCGCCTAGCCCAGCCTGGGACGAGTAGGCTACAGAAATACAACTAACCTGAATAGTCTTTGGTCACATTCATCAATGGGAAGTACTTTATGTGAGAGCATAAGCCACAAAGTCTGTACATTGCTCAAATAATTACTACTGACTAATGCAACTTGCTTCAGTCCGTATCAAAACCGAGCGCTGGCCACCCACTGTTGTTGGATATTTGGTTAGCTAGCCCAGTTGCTAGACAGCCATAACAGCAGCCAGTCAGCCAGTCATATAGTAGACCTAACCGCATCGTTTTTTTAACAGCATTAATTAATAAGATGCGAGGTTAAGGACTCTCGTTATAGTCTCAATGCAATTACAGTGTGTGAGGAGCTGCTGAGAGAAGAGTATTTTCAGGGTTTTACTTAGCCAAGGCCGAGTTGCTGAGAGGATGTGTCTGTCCCAAATGGCATCCTATTCCCTACATAGTGCACTACGTTTGACCAGAGCACTATGGGACCTGGTCAAATGGAGTGCACTATGTAGGGTATAGGGTGTCATTTGGAGTGAAGCCAGGACGTCTTAAAAGGTCAGGGAAAACCAATAACATCTCCAGCCACCAGGCAAACTCTCAGACTGAGGCAGGCTCCCACCGTGATGTCACTGACCCTGAACAGCAGCACAAAGCAGAGGCACAGCCTCTCAGGGGGAGGAGAGAGGATGATGAGGGTAGGAGAAGGAAGGGTAGGGGGAGGGGTGAAGACAGGGAGGCGGGAGAGAGGGGGGTAGGGGAGTAGGAAGAAAGAGGGACAAAGGAAGGAGAGGGAGAGATTGGGATGTAGGAGGTAGGGAGTGGAGGGAAGTAGAGGGAGAGATTGGGATGTAGGAGGTAGGGAGTGGAGGGGGGAGAGATTGGGATGTAGGAGGTAGGGAGTGGAGGGAGGGAGAGATTGGGATAAAAGGAGGTAGGGAGTGGAGGGAAGGGGCGGCAGAGATAGGGATGTAGGAGGTAGGCAGTGGAGGGAAGGAGAGGGAGAGATTGGGATGTAGGAGGTAGGGAGTGGAGGGAAGGAGAGGAGAGATTGGGATGTAGGAGGTAGGGAGTGGAGGGAAGGAGAGAGAGAGATTGGGATGTGGAAGTAGGGAGTGGAGGGAAGGAGAGGGAGAGATTGAGATGTAGGAGGTAGGGAGTGGAGGGAAGGTGAGGGGAGATTGGGATGTAGGAGGTAGGGAGTGGAGGCAGGTAGGGAGAGATTGGGATGTAGGAGGTAGGGAGTGGAGGGAAGGAGAGGGAGAGATTGGGATGTAGAGGTAGGGAGTGGAGGCAGGGAGGGAGAGATTGGGATGTAGGAGGTAGGGAGTGGAGGGAAGGAGAGGGAGAGATTGGGATGTAGGAGGTAGCGAGTGGAGGGAAGGAGAGGGAGAGATTGGGATTTAGGAGGTAGGGAGTGGAGGGAAGGAGAGGGAGAGATTGGGATGTAGGAGGTAGGGAGTGGAGGGAAGGAGAGAGAGAGATTGGGATGTTAGGTAGGTAGCCGTGGAGGGAAGGAGAGGGAGAGATTGGGATGTAGGAGGTAGGGAGTGGAGGGAAGGAGAGGGAGAGATTGGGTTGTAGGAGGTAAGGAGTGGAGGGAAGGAGAGGGAGAGATTGGGATGTAGGAGGGAGTGGGGAGAGACATGGGTGGGAAGGAAATTATGAGGGAAGAAGACAGAGGGGAAGAGGCAGCAAGAGGAGAAAGGGAGAGAAAAGAGAGAGATAATCCCCCAACCCTCCAAACTGAGATAATAATTAAATAACCCATCCTCATCTGTACAAACCACCAGAGCAGGTCCAGCAGCAAGCCTTCTTTCCTACCTGTGTGAAGTTCCTCAGTACCTCAGTGTTCAGGGACAGACAGACAATGGGGATGGTCAAAAGTAGTGCACTACAAAGGGAATAGAGTGCCATTTGGGACACAGACAGACATACCTCTGAGGGATTTATTCTTCATGAACCGCTGTTGGTTCTGCCCAGCATGCACGTCCCATGGTGCATTTCTTTTGGCTAAAGGTGCAGAGGCTGCAAAACAACTCTCTACTGTACAAAACATTGGCAAAATATACATTATTAGCTCATCTCACTCTTGATTTGTTTCTTTTGTGTGTGATTTAACCTTGTATTTAGTGTTCGCTTTGGGATTGAAGGAGTCTTTGAAGTTATGGCCAGAAAATTGAATGAGATTTTATTCTCAAGGCCATAACTGTGTTGGTTTAGTGTACAGTGCCTTCAAAGGGAAAGTGTAGTTTAAATGTCTTCATTTTCTGAAGAATTCCGTTGCTGCCAAACAAACGGGTGTTTCAGAGAAAATTTGTAGACTATAGTGTTTCCTCAAGTCTGTTGTTCAGATGTTTTAGTGAAAAGCATTCGTTTTGATTAAATTGATGGCTACTCATAAGTTTTATACAACATGTCACAACGGTGTTCTTGCATGATGATCCACAGGTTTACCTCTGCATGCCCTAGTTTTCCCATTAGCAAAATACAGATAATAGAGCCTATTTCCCCCCTAAAACAGGTCTGATGTAACCAAATCAATTATGTGGCAACGTGGTGGGTTGTGTGTGTGTCAGTGGAGGCTGCTGAGGGGCTCATAATATAAAAAAAGAACACCTACATGAGAATGCTGTTCATTGACTACAGCTTAGCGTTCAACACCATAGTGCCCTGAAAGCTCATCACTAAGCTAAGGACCCTGGGACTAAACACCTCCCTCTGCAACTGGATCCTGGACTTCCTGACGGGCCGCCCCCAGGTGGTAAGGGAAGGTAACAACACATCCGCCATGCTGATCTTCAACACAGGGGCCCCTCAGGGGTGAGTGCTCAGTCCCCTCCTGTACTCCCTGTTCACTCATGACTGCATGGCCAGGCACGACACCAACACCATCATTAAGTTTGCCGATGACACAACAGTGGCAGGCCTGGCCACCAATGACAATGAGACAGCCTATAGTGAGGAGGTCAGAGACCTGACCGTGTGGTGCAAGGACAACAACCTCTCCCTCAGTGTGATCAAGACAAAGTAGATGATTGTGGACTACAGGATAAGGAGGGCCGAGCACGCCCCCATTCTCATCGACGGGGCTGTAGCGGAGCAGGTTGAGAGCTTCAAGTTCCTTGTTGTCCACATCACCAACAAAATAACATGGTCCAAGCACATCAAGACAGTCGTGAAAAAAGATTTGGCATGGGTCCTCAGATCCTCAAAATTTCTACAGCTGCACCATCGAGAGCATCCTGACTAGTTGCATCACCACCTGGTATGGCAACTGCTCAGCCTCCAAGGCACTACAGAGGGTAATGCGTACGGCCCAGTACATCACTGGGGCCAAGCTTCCTGCCATCCAGGATCTCTATTCCAGGCGGTGTCAGAGGAACGCCCTACAAATTGTCAAAGACTCCAGCCACCCTAGTCATAGACTGTTCTCTCTGCTACCACACGGCAAGTGGTACCGGAGCGTCAAGTCTAGGTCCAAGAGGCTCCTTAAAAGCTTCTTCCCTGAAGCCATAAGACTCCTGAACAGCTAATCAAATGGCTACCCAGACTATTTGCATTGTCCCCCCCCCCTCTTTTACACTGCTGCTACTATCTATCTATGCATCGTCACTTTAATAACTCTACCTACATATACACATTACCTCAATTATCTTGACTAACCGGTGCCCCCGCACATTGACTCTGTACCGGTACCACCTGTATATAGCCTCGCTACTGTTATTTTACTGCTGCTTTATAGTTATTTGTTATTTTAATTTACATTTTTTAGTTATCCATTTTTTTTACTGAACACTTATTTTTCTTAAAACTGCATTGTTGGTTAAGGGCTTGTAAGAAAACATTTCGGCGCATGTGAGAAATTCAATTGGATTTGATTTGTGTTAATAATGGCTGAAACGGAGTGAATGGAATGGCACCAAACACATGAAAAACATGTTTGATGTATTTGATACCATTCCACCTATTCCGATCCAGCCATTACCACGAGTACGTCCTCCCCAATTACGGTGCCACCAACCTCTAGTGGTGTGTGTGTGTTTTGCACCTTTGCAATAACTTAAAAGCAGCCTCACCTGAGTCTTCAAATCACATCTGTTTACGCACCATTTGCATTGAAAGGCCCTGTTGGCTCAGGGTGAAGCCTAATCCAGGGGGAGCAGCAGCAAATTGGGGATTAATTGTCCAGTTGCTGATTAAGAAGGATGGAGGGCTGAGGTATATTTTCATGTTGTTTGTCAGACAGGGGAGATTATACATTGGGGCCAGACCCCCCCGGAGACAATCTGCATACATCACACTGCACTAATCCAGACCGTCTCAGTTTCCCAATCCCCTTTCCCCTCCGCTCCTCCGCTCTCTATTCTATGCAGATGAAGCCGACTTAAACAAGACATTGTGTAAAGGCAGATTGACAGACAGACAGTCAGCTGGTGGGGTGACAGATTGAGCTGCGAATTAGTAGTCTTCATTACAGTTATACGAATCAGACTTTAAGGGTACTGAAAGTGTAAAATAATGAAAGCAAGTGCTACACAGTTAATATATCCTGTAGGGCTACGTACTATAAGAAAAACAGGACGAGGGGATATAATTAAGACTGTTTAATGCAGATGATTTCGCTCTTTTCTCAAAATCAGTCTCTTGCGCCAATAGGAAATTACATGTTTCAGTCTGGTGAAAAACTGGCAAAAACATTGTTCTTCCATGGCTTGCATCTCCAGGTTCAAGTCCACCCAACCCAAAGCAGGTCTGTGTGAACGCATCAAGTCAATGGTAATTGGCATTCCTCTCTGTGGCTTAACCTTCCACCCCAGTCCTAACCCGCCTTGGCACGCACATGCACACACAGGGGATGGGAGGAGGGTGTTTACTCAGTGTTTGCCTCACCCATCTTCTATGACCACAAGCCTTCATAGGCCCCTCACTAAGGCCCCTCATCAACCAAGGTGGATGGCTGAAACTGGAAGCCCCTCACCCCGCCCACCCTGCCCTGGGACTCCACATCCCTTTGGCCCCTCATCACTCTGTCTGAGTCTCTAATAACACCCTATTCCCTTTGTAGTGCATTACTTTTGTCAAAATTACTACACAATATAGGGAATAGGGTGCCATTTGGGATGCAGCCCACTAGCACATCAGCTGTGTGTTTTCTTAAAGGGCCCTCCTTCTCAGAGGAAGCCCCCCAAGGATCCTCAGGGATTTACCAGCTAATGAGGCGGTGGCCGGGCTGGATCAGGGCTGTTTAAAGGGAGAAATTACCTTTGTTCTGCATTGGGAACTAGGGCTTTCTAAAAAGTAGCTACAACATCTTTAAAAGGGTTTAGTTTAGCCAAGCATGAAATCCCCATTCTCTTACCCCGGTTTTCGTCCCAAATGGTACCCTATTCCCTACATAGTGCACTACTTTTGATCAGAGCCCTATGGTAGTGCACAATATAGGGAACATGCTGTAATTTGGGATGCAGATGTTGAATATCCTTATTTAAATACGTACCCAGGAAATACATTTAAAAAAACATTCCTCCATCTCTCCTGTCCCAGGGCATGACATGTGTTAGCTGGTGATGAGTGGGTTTAGTTTCATGTGTCTGGAAATGTGCTCCCATCATCAGGACTATGGAAAACCTACACCATTTCTTTAATTATCACCCTCCATTTATATTTCTCTCTCCCATCCTCAACTCATCCTATCTCTCTCTCTCATTTCTTGTTTTCTATCATTCTCTCTCTCTCCATCTCTCTGTCTAATTCTATTTATATTTCTCTCTAATCCTCACCCCCATCTCTCTCTCTCTCTCACTCTCTCTCTCTTTCTCGCTCCCTTTCTACCTTTCTCTCTGACTCTCTCTTGGCAGGACTCCATTAGACACAGTGATGGGCAGAAGGGGAGGAGGAGAGGGAGAGGGAGGAGAGGGAAGAGAGGGAGATGGCTTTGACACAGACATCAGCTTGTTCCTGTCAGGCTGCCGCTGCAGTGTGTTTGTGTGTGTGTGTGTGTGTGTGTGTGTGTGTGTGTGTGTGTGTGTGTGTGTGTGTGTGTGTGTGTGTGTGTGTGTGTGTGTGTGTGTGTGTGTGTGTGTGTGTGTGTGTGTGTGTGTGTGTGTGTGTGTGTGTGTGTGTGTGTGTGTGTGTGTGTGTGACATGTTGTGTGTCTGGTGTGCACATGCATACGCCATATGTGTGTGTGTCAGCGCCAAGCTGTGCTGAGCCCTGCTGAGCAGTGGGTGAGCTGTCAGGAGCCGCGGGGTGCAGGGACCCCCCGATGAAAGGGTGGCCCACAGAACTTGTCATCGCACCAGGGTGCCGCTGTGTAACCGCAGCAGCTCATCTCTCCCCTGACTGCGCCTGCAGAATTAACACTACATAGGGAACTGAGGAGGGGAACAGAGAGGAGCAGTAAGGTAGCATAGCACAGCAGCCCATCTTCTCTCGTCTTTGCCATTTCTCGTCCCCTCTGATTTTGTCAAGTTCTCTCGTAGGCTACATTATCACATTTTTTTTATTTTAATGTACTTTTACTGAGAGGAAAACAAGTGTAGTCTCTAGTAGTCACTCACAAAAATCAAGAAGTCATTCAGAATTAGAACTGCTCATCTGTTTCTATATAATGGAATGAAAAGATAAGGCGGGCTGTGTCCCAAATGGCACCCTATTTCCTATATATTCAAGCGCTTTCAATCAGTATCACCTCCTGCAGTTAAATGTTTTGTTAGAGGCCCAATGCATCCATTTTTCTCTCATTATAAAAGAGTTTCTGGATAACAATTAAGTACCTTACTGTGATTGTTTTAAATTACAATTGTCAAAAGAAACAAAAATAGCTTCTTAGCAAAGAGCAATTTTTCAAGCAAGAATTTTGCTAGGACTGTTTGGGAGTGGTCTGAGTGGAGAGGGGGAAACTGAAAATGGGCTGTTATTGGCAAAGATGTTTGGAACTCTCTTTCTTATTGGTCTATTAGCTAATGTACGGCCTGGTGAAGTCACCAGGCAGGCCAAAACTCCATCCCACCAAAACAGTCTGAAATTTCAGGCAGCCTTTTCAACTCTTACACTAAAAGGGCAGTTGCATAATTTTCACAATTTCACAGTATTATTTCAACCTCAGTGTGGGAATATATATAAAACACAGGTATTTCACGTTTTTGACTGTAATGGGCCTTTAAGTGTTTCAATCGTGTGTTAATTGGTATTTGATCTGTTTTGCCTGGCAGGTCACTCTCCAGGTGTACCTAATTACTTAAATTATAAAACAGCGGTGTTCTAGGATGTTCTAGAGTGTGTCATGTCTGAGAGGTTGAGTTTAGAACCTTTGAATGGCAAGCTGGTTTATTGGTTTATGTTGTGCTTTATTTCACAATATTTTTTTTTTCTTTAATATAGTTTGATTCTCAATGTCCTTTTTAAGCCTTTAAGTGCACAAGGCGACAGCCTGCCTTGTTACACGCAGTCACCACTATAGCAGTTGGGTAAATTAAGGACTTGACCCCGTTACCAACAGGGATTCTCTCATTCTCTTCCAACATGGCCATTTAAAGCACCACTTATTTACATTTAGAGTGGCTCCTACGGCCTCCAATAAACCTTTAAAATGGGTGGATATGAACTTGAAGACCGTTACTCTAACAGAAACAAATGTGTTTAAGTGGTGCTTTTAAAAGCTAATTAACCATTCATTCAAATGTCATGGTCTGCGCTTTTTATGTCCTGCTAGGTCTGATCAGAATTGTCAGCGGTTTGACATCCATTCATAACTATCTGACACTATGATCTTAATTCTGTGGTCTAAAACACTCCTGTTATTGCCATTAGGTTATGAGTGGAAAATAAGCGTGCAAAGTTATCTTGGCATGAGCTAGAAACCTTCTCTTTGCTTGGGCCATAGCCATTGAGAAATGAGTTAATTTAGCGTTTTATATCTCTCTTACTAGCTAATAAAAACACCCCTGACTGCACCCCCCCCAGAACCTTCACCCTTCGGTTATGAAACGGTGTTAGCTCTGCAGTAGGAATGGGCAGCACAGCACAGCTGTGTGTGTGTATGTGTGTGTGTGTGAGTGACAGCCAGGCAGATAGTCTTGACTCCAACCAACACAGGACTCCATTGTACTGACCCTGAGTGCTGGCAACAGCTGGCCACGCGGCAGTTATCTCACAGTGGCAACAGTGATGACAGGAAGAGCTTTGCTTAAGCTCTGTATTCCCTATCACACATGATGACATGACAGATGACTCTGGAGTCATTGTGGCTGTACGCTGGCACTGCCAAACATTCTGAAGACGCACGTTTCCATTGACTTCTTCAACTTCACAAGTCAAAGGAAGATTTAACAGTTTAAAGGGGGACAAATATGATGAACATAATTTGGAAGTTATGGGTAGCAGATTGCTAGAGAGGGAGGGAGCCAGGGAGGGGCACCAAAAGCAGATGGTAGTGATATTTAACAGGAACCTAAGGGAGTCATAGTCAAGAAATTACATATACAATAAAAAAAAACATGCAAATCCATATTTGAAGTTCAGGTTCAGTGGCTTTTCTGCTTCTTTCAGTGTCAGACCCATGTGAATATAGACTTTGGATAGTATTGTACTACTGACATGCAGCCCCTCAACAAATAAAACCTGATGTACAGGGCCTTCAGAAAGTATTCATTCCCCTTGACTTATTCCACATTTTGCTGTTTTACAGCCTAAATTCAAAATGGATTAAATATATATTTTCTGACCAATCTACATACAATATCCCATCATGACAACGTGAAAACATGTTTAGAAATGTTAGCAAATGTATTGAAAATGAAATACAGAAATATCTAATGTATTATTACACACTCCTGAGTCAATATTTTGTAGAAGCATCTTTGGTGGCGATTACAGCTTTGAGTCATCTTGGGTATGTCTGTATCAGCTAGGTTGGGAATTTTCTCCCATTCTTCCTTGCAGATTTTCTCAAGCTCAGTTAAGCTAGATGGGGAGCGACATTGAACAGCAATCTTCAAGTTTTTCCACAGATTTTCAATGGAATTCAAGTCTGGGCTTTATTCAGAAGCCATTCCATTTTTGACTCATCAGACCACAGCATCTTTTGTCTTATGCTCTATCAGTCTTTCACGTGCCTTTTTGCAAGCTCCAGATGTGCTGTCATGTGCCTTTTTCTCAGGAGTGGCTTCCGTCTTGCCACGCTCCCATAATACCCAGATTGGGGAAGTGCTATAGAGACTATTGTCCTTCTGGCAGGTTTTCCTATTTAACCCAAGGAACTATGTAGTTCTGTCAGCGGTCATTGTGTTCTTGGTCATCTCCCTGACCAAGGTCCTTCTTGCCCAGTTGCTCAGTTTGGTCGGATGGCCAACTCTAAATCAAATTATATTTGTCACATACGCCGAATACAGTGAATTGCTTAATTACACAACCTTTAACAACAATGCAGTTTTAAGAAAATACCTAAAAGTAAGAGACAAGAAAAACTAAACATTAAGGAGCAGCAGTAAATAACAACAGTGGGGCTATATACAGGGGGTACCAGTTCAGAGTCAATATGTCAATGTGCGGGGGCACCGGTGTCGAGGTAATTGAGGTAATTATGTACATGCAGGAAGGGTTATTAAAATGGCTATGCATAGATAATAAAAGAGAGTAGCAGCAGCGTGGGGAGGGGGGGTGCAAATAGTCTGGGTAGCCATTTGATTAGCTGTTCAAGAGTCTTATTGCTTGGGGGTAGAAGCTGTTTAGAAGCCTTTTGGACCTAGACTTGGCGCACCGGTACCGCTTGCCGTGCGGTAGCAGAGAGAACAGTCTATGACTAGGGTGGCTGGAGTCTTTGACCATTTTTAGGGTCTTCCTCTGACACTGCCTGGTATAGAGGTCCTGGATGGCAGGAAGCTTGGCCCTGGTGATGTACTGGGTCGTACGCACTACCTTCTGTAGTGTCTTGCGATCGGAGGCCGAGCAATGGCCATACCAGGCAGTGATGCAACCCGTCAGGATGCACTCGATGGTGCAACTGCAAAACCTTTTGAGGATCTGAGGACCCATGCCAAATATTTTCAGTCTCCTGAGGGGGAATAGGTTTTGTTGTGCCTTTCTTCACGACTGTCTTGATGTGCTTGGAATTGTGAAAAACTGAGTTTAAACGTACAGTTGAAGTCAGAAGTTTACATACACCTTAGCCAAATACATTTAAACTCAGTTTTTCACAATTCCTGACATTTAATCCTAGTAAAAATTCCCTGTCTTGGGTCAGTTAGGATCCCCACTTTATTTTAGGAATGTGAAATGTCAGAATAATAGTAGAGAGAATTATTTATTTCAGCTTTTATTTCTTTCATCACATTCCCAGTGGGTCAGAGGTTTACGTACACTCAATTGGTATTTGGTAGCATTGCCTTTAAATTGTTTAATAACTTGGGTCAAATGTTTCGGGTAGCCTTCCACAAGCTTCGCACAAAGGTTGGGTGAATTTTGGCCCATTCCTCCTGACAAAGCTGGTGTAACTGAATCACGTTTGTAGGCCTCCTTGCTCACACACGCTTTTTCAGTTCTGCCCACAAATATTCTATAAGATTGAGGTCAGGGCTTTGTGATGGCCACTCCAATACCTTGACTTTGTTGTCCTTAAGCCATTTTGCCACAACTTTGGAAGTATGCTTGGGGTCATTGTCCATTTCGAAGACACATTTGCAACCAAGCTTTAACTTCCTGACTGATGTCTTGAGATGTTGCTTCAATATATCCACATAATTTTGCTCATGATGCCATCTATTTTGTGAAGTGCACCAGTATCTCCTGCAACAAAGCACCCCTACAACATGATGCTGCCACCCCCGTGCTTCACAGTTGGGATGGTGTTCTTCGGCTTGCAAGTCTCCCCCTTTTTCCTCCAAACATAACAATGGTCATTATGGCCAAACAGTTCTATTTTTCTTCCATCAGACCAGAGAACATTTCTCCAAAAAGTAGGATCTTTGTCCCCATGTGCAATTGCAAACCGTAGTCTGGCTTTTTTATGGTGGTTTTGGAGCACTGGCTTTTTCCTTGCTGAGCGGCCTTTCAGGTTATGTCCATATAGGACTCGTTTTACTGTGGATATAGATACTTTTGTACCTGTTTCCGCCAGCATCTTCACAAGGTCTTTTGCTGTTGTTCTGGGATTGATTTGCACTTTTCGCACCAAAGTACGTTCATCTCTAGGAGACAGAACGCATCTCCTTCCTGGGCATTATGACAGCTGCGTGGTCCCATGGTGTTTATACTTGCGTACTATTGTTGGTACAGATGAACGTGGTACCTTCAGGTTGAACCAGACTTGTGGAGGTCTACAATTATTTTTCTGAGGTCTTGGCTGATTTCTTTTGATTTTCAAGCAAAGAGGCACTGAGTTTGAAGGTATGCCTTGAAATACATCCACAGGTACACCTCCAATTTACTCAAATCATGTCAATTAGCTCATCAGAAGCTTCTAAAGCCATGACATAATTTTTTTGCATTTTCCAAGCTGTTTAAAGGCACAGTCAACTTAGTGTATGTAAACTTCTGACCCAGTGGAATTGTGATACAGTGAATTATAAGTGAAATAATCTGTCTGTAAACAATTGTTGGAAAAATGACTTGTGTCATGCACAAAGTAGATGTCCTAACCGACTTGCCAAAACTATAGTTTGTTAACAAGAACATTTTAGAGTGTTTGAAAAATGAGTTTTAATGACTCCAACCTAAGTGTACGTAAACTTCCGACTTCAACTGTAGCTATCTTAAAATGAATGCACTAACTGTAAGTCGCTCTGGATTAGAGCGTCTGGTAAATGACTAAAATCTAAATGTAAATGTATATGGAGCCATTTGGGACACAGGCTAGGATTGAGACAAGGCAGTGATCAATCATTAGGCTTGTATATTTATGAGAGGATTACGATTGGCCCTCAGCTTCCTGTCACCTTTGACCCTGTGTTCTATGGAGCTCTCCCCATCTGTTATTGGCTGTTGAGTGACGCTTGGAACTCTCTTTTGATATCCCCCCTATGGACCCTGGGTGTCATTCGGGACAGATACAATACCTTGAATGGCCTCTGGTGAGACATACAGCATTTAATGAGGAGACACATCAAGAGCATAGCGATATGAGCTGAGGTATGCATTGCAGACTTATTGCTTCTGTGCCTAAGGGCATTAAGGGGCCAATTTCCCTCTCAACATTTGAAGGAAATATCCCTGAGCAGTCACATGAGTGATTCAAACCATTTTATCCCATGTGGTGTTACATTTGGACAGGGCTTACAGCTGAGTGCTGCAAGACTTACGCTGTTGTTGTGGACTGTTAAGATCTTGTCCCATAAATTTAGCTGGAACTATGACTTGTTTCATTCCTATCTTCCCTAATGGAAAAATCGAGAGGCTAATGGAAAGATAGAGTTGCAGTAAAATTGTCCTCGGGGTTACGAGATAGCATCTTGTATAACCTCTCTCTATGAATTGCAATGGATGTACCGTGTGTGTGTGTGTGTGTGTGTGTGTGTGTGTGTGTGTGTGTGTGTGTGTGTGTGTGTGTGTGTGTGTGTGTGTGTGTGTGTCCTTAGTATTGGCTTAAGCGTCGATGTATAAAGTATGCAGAGAGAGAGAGAGACAAGGACCCCACTCTGATTCCCACACACAGCCATTTTTTATTCCATACAGTGCACTATTTTTGACGAGGGCCTATACGGTGCCATTTGGGATGCAACCTTGAATTTCTTGCACTGTGGAGATCCAGTAAGTATTAATATATATGCATGAACTTGCGGGGCACAAAATGTATAATGAATGAACAGCTGAGGTTGTGGATGGGAAGAAGGGAAGGCACTAGGCACTACTCGGTTTATTCCTCTCTCTCTTTTGACATATCACATGCTTGTGTTTCATGCATCCTACTGGGACACACTGGTTGAGTCAATGTTGTTTCCATGTCATTTTTATAAAATTACGTTGAACCAAGGTGGAATAGACGTTGAATGGACGTCTTTGCTCAGTGGGATATTTCATTGAGCATATCTCCATGTTCTGCCGGTTGCCTTGGGAGCCAGACAGACATCTGTACAGTAGTACTCAGACGCTGTCAAATGGCACCCTATTCCTTATAGTGCACTACTTTTGACCAGAGCCCTCTTAGCCCTGGTAGCCTATGTAGGGAATAGGATGCCATTTGACACGTAGTCAGAGGCACCTCACTACCAGTCTACAGACCCATCTGGCACTGCCTCAGCATGTGCTGTATCACTGACATTACTCTTCATTTAAGATACAGAGAATCAAATCAAATCAAATTAGTCACATGCGCCGAATACAACAGGTGTAGACCTTACAGTGAAACGCTTACTTACAAACCCCTAACCGACAGTGTAGTTGAGGTAGTATGTACATGTAGGTAGAGTTAATTAAAGTGACTATGCATAGATGACAACAGAGAGTGGCAGTGATGTGGAGGGGGGAGGGCAATGCGAGTAATCTGGGTAGCCATTTGACTAGATGTTCAGGAGTCTTATGATTTGGGGTTAGACGCTGTTAAGAAGCCTTTTTGACCTAGACTTGGCGCTCCGGTACCGCTTGCCGTGTGGTAGCAGAGAGAACAGTCTATGACTAGCGTGGCTGGAATCTTTGACAATTTTTAGGGCCTTCCTCTGACACCGCCTGGAATAGAGGTCCTGGATGGCAGGAAGCTGTTGTGCCCGGTGATGTACTGGGCCGTTCGCACTATCCTCTGTAGTGCCTTGCGGTCGGAGGCCGAGCAGTTGCCATACCAGGCAGTGATCCAACCAGTCAGGATGCTCTCGATGGTGCAGCCGTAGAATCTTTTGAGGATCTGAGGAGCCATGCCAAATATTTTCATTCTCCTGAGGGGGAATAGGTTTTGTTGTGTCCGCTACACGACTGTCATGGTGTGCTTGGACCATGTTAGTTTCTTGGTGATGTGGACAACAAGGAACTTGAAGCTCTCAACCTGCTCCATTACAGCCTGTCGATGAGAATGGGGGCGTGCTAGGTCCTCCTTTTCCTGTAGTCCACAATCATCTCCTTTGTCTTGAGGGAGAGGTTGTTGTCCTGGCACCACACGGTCAGGTCTCTGACCTCCTTCCTATAGGCTGTCTCGTTGTTGTCGGTGATCAGGCCTACCATTGTTGTGTCATCGGCAAATTTAATGATGGTGTTGGAGTCGTGCCTGGTCGTGCAGTCATGAGTGAACAGGGAGTACAAGAGGGGGCTGAGTACCCACCCCTGAGGGGCCCCTGTGTTGAGAATCAGCGTGGCAGATGTGTTGTTACCACCTTGGGGCGGCCCGTCAGGAAGTCCAGGATCCAGTTGCAGAGGGAGGTGTTTAGTCCCAGGGTCCTTAGCTTATTGATGAGCTTTGAGGGCACTATGGTGTTGAACTCTGAGCTGTAGTCAATGAATAGCATTCTCACATAGGTGTTCCTTTTGTCCAGGTGGGAAAGGGCAGTGTGGAGTGCAATAGAGACTGCACTCCATACTGGTGCAGTATGCAAATTGGAGTGGGTCTAGGGTTTCTGGGATGATGGTGTTGATGTGAGCCATGACCAGCCTTTCAAAGCACTTCATGGCTACAGACTACAATACAGTGGTGTGGCTACATGGCTGGCTACAATACAATATAATTATTGGTCCATTTGCACAGAAATTCAATGATACACATATCACTGACTAAGCTGAACTCGGGGGTAGGTGTAACATAGTAAACAAAAAACAAAAATCTGGCACACTCAAATATGTTTCGTTTGGTATTGTATGTATTAATTAGTGAATGTCCATCATCCATTTCTTATGATATGTTACGAATTACCATTCGTGTGATATATTACGAATTGCAATTTGTACAATATGTTATGAATTTGCAATACGTATTATGTGTTACGAATTTGAATTTGTTAGCTAGGTCGCTAGATGGCTAACGCTAACGTTAGCTAGGTGGCTGATGTTAGCTAGACTAGGTGTTGGGGTTAGGGGTTAGTGTTAAGGTTAGGATTAGGAGTAATGTTAAAGGGTTATTAAGGTTAGGGGTATCTAACATGCTAAGTAGCTAAAACGTGTACAATATGTTGCGAATTTGAAATACGTATAATATGTTACAGATTCAAATTTGTTGTGGATAACATTGGGCACTGTAAGGAATAGGGTGCCATTTGGGATTGCAGACATAGTCACTATGTGCCCTAGAAATGAGCCTCACATGAGTAGCTGTCACTCACCAAGGCTGTTTTTGCCTATCCGCACCATCGAATGCAAGGCACCTGAAACAAACACAAATTTTACACTTTGGGGTCTGGAGTGATAATGAATTAATATTTGACTCTTATTTGATGGCACAATTAACAATACAACATTAGTAGTCGACTGCTCCATAATTTATGATGAAATTTGTACATTTGTTGGATTGGTCATCATGGATGATGACAGTGGCTTTCTCTTTAAGGTATTAGTGTTTTCGTCCCAAATGGCATCCTATTCCTTATTTAGTACACTACTAGAGCCATAGGGCTCTGGTCAAAAATAGTGCACTATATGGGAAATAAGGTGCAATTTGGGATGCAGCCAGTGTCCTGTCCTCTAGCAGGGCTGGGTTATGCTGTTTCCAGTGCTATTCTTGACCTGTCGTAGTCTGTCCTACGGGACTGATGCTTGATGCTTTTACTACTCTCTTGCGACTCTCTTGCTGGCTCCAGTGTGATTCGCCTGTTAGAGAGGTCACAGCGGGCAATTATGTCAGTGTGCTCAACAACTGCTTCAGGTTTTAGTACTCTCACCACAGATATGGCATCCCCCCTTTCACTTCAATTTGGATTAATTCCACCCCATATTCAAACACTCACATGATCCCAATGCACAACGTTTAAATTATATGCATGTCACTGAATTACCCATACTATTCCCCAGTCTTCCTGGAGAATCCAGGGGGGATGTTACATTTGAAGGATGTAATTTGAGAATGATGTTGTCTTAATTGAGTTACCCCCGCAGCACACACAGTAGCAGTAAGAGTTAGATAGACAAAGTATGCAGTGGACTATTTACTGTGTAAGCATTTTGACTCTGCTCTTCCACTGCTCTTCAGTAAAGACCCAATGTGTCACGTATCTCTTTCATCACTTAACTCTAAATCTAACTTAATGGGCATTGACAAGTTGACCGTAAGACAATAAGTTACTGTAACTTATGCAGATTCAGAAGAGAGAGAGAGAGAGAGAGAGAGAAAGAAAGAAAGAAAGAAAGAAAGAAAGAAAGAAAGAAAGAAAGAAAGAAAGAAAGAAAGAGGGAGGGAGGGAGAGAAAGAGAGAGAGAGATGCTGACTAGATGAGGAAACCTTAGTAGTGATGATGATTTGATGAATATATATACATTTAGACCATAGTCTGGACTCAGACAGCTATAGGTCTGTCTGCTGAATGACATAGGCTTTGTCCCAAATGGCACCATATTCCTTACTGTATATAACACACTACTTTTGATTAGGGCCAAATAGGGCTCTAGCGTAAAAAGTAGTACACTATGTAGGGAATATAGTGCCATTTGGGATGCATAGTAAGTCTTATGTGCTGTTATAGGTGTTAAAGGATATTTAAAACGTATCCTACCATTCCTCTGCAGCTTCAAAGACCTGTGACAGTCACTTAAATAAACAAAGGAAAAATATGAAATGACTCAAACAATGAAAACACTCAAAATAATATGATAATGAACTAGTCCAATAATTAAATGTTTTAATAGAGAAAGTTGGAACAGTTTTGAGGACCTAAGCTAAGTTCCTTCCTGGGGGTGACAGCTTTTCAAGCCACAGCACAGCTCTCACCAGGGTGCTGCTTATTGCGTCCAAATTGGCACGCTATTCCCTACATACTGTAGTGCACCACTTTTGACCAGGGTCCTATGGGCCCAGGTCAAAAAAAGTGCACTCTATAGGGAATAGTGCCAATTGAGTGCCAATTGAGACGTAACCTATGTGTACCACCATCACCCTTTGACGTGGCACTTCTAAGAGGGGACCAAAAGAGGATTCTCTGGTCTGACAGTGCTTATACTGTAGATGCTTCATTAGGTGAGTAAATGGGAAAAATGACTTCTGAGTTTTGTGTGGAAATTTTCAACAATAATATTTTTTAACACAGTACAATAGGCCTATCTTTACTCTTTAATGAACCCCCTAGGTTGGTTATACTCACCAGTTATGATAGTTTAATGATGATCAAATCTTTCATGTGAAAATTATCATATATACATACTGAGAAGCTGGGTCCCAGATCATGTTTTTATTGATTAGATTCTGTCATAGAGACCTAATTCTGGGGTTTCAGAAGGAATTCATCCAAACTGCTTGAAATGAAAATAAACGTAACTCGGCCATGTACTGTAATGGATCCTTGGGAAAGCTTGGTTTCCATGGCGAGAAAGGACATTCAAATTAAACTGTGCTGAAACAACAATGACAGAACCTGTTTATATAGCGTTTCATATATATAAAAATCCTAGCTAAGCAAATAAATCTTCCCTCGGTGTCTGTTACAGTTGAATAGAGTGGTGAACTGTAAAGTCCAGTAGTTTTATACTACTGGAAAATGTATTATCTCATGTTAGTTTTTAAAATTCATAGAAACCATGAAAAAAAGCCATGTTATCTAATAATGTACAGCAGGGGTTCTTACTCTTTTTAAGCTCCAGACCCAAATGAGAAATGTACCGTCCTCCTGTGACCCAAATCGTACTCCAACAACCCAAATTAAGAAGAAATAGTGTGTAATTGTAGATGTATTATCATAACTTGCGACCCACCTCTCACATGCCCAGGGCCCACTTTGGGTCCTGACCCATAGTTTAAGAAAACCTGATGTACAGTATAACTTGTTCTACTGTTCTCTTAGTCTGACAATTTATTCCACAATTTAGTAGTGTAACTGATAATGTTGGCCACCTAGCACTAGGGAAAGCCTTGGGCTGCGTCCCAAATGGCCTATGGGCCCTGGTCAAAAGTAGCACACTATAAAGGGAATAGGATGCTGTTTGGGAAGCAAACCTAATCTCTGGACTGGTCTTCTACAGCCAGTGGGGTTGAAGCTGTCCAGATTAGTTGACAAGATGGTGCCGACAGACACCCTGTTTCTAGCTCCTAGCCATCATTGCAGTATTTATGATTTTTTTTCGTACATTATTTGCTTTGAACTTTTCATGTATCAATATCTACAGCTGAAAATAACTTTTGGATATTAGATTAGCGGTCACATACCAGAAATTACAGCAGAAATTTGACTTCCCTGACCTGGATCCTTTGTTTGAACTTCCCAAGGCAGCTCTATTTATCCCGGGTGCCTCACCAAAATGCCAACGCCGAAGAAGATGAAGAAGAAGTGGGGCCCTAGTCAGACTCAGGCGCTATGCATACCGTCTACCGCTTCCGAGTTATATTACTCGCTAACATTTAGTCCCTGGACAATAAAGTAGACGAGCTCAGCGTGAGGATCTCCTTCCAGAGAGAAATCAAGGACTGTAACATACTTCTACAGAATCATGGCTCTCTCCGGATATTTTGTCCCTGGCCATTCAGCCAGCGACGTTCTCTGTCCATCTCGTGAACAGGGAGAAAGAACTCTCCTGGAAAAAGAAAGGAGAATAATTTTTTTCTTCATGATTAACAACTCATGGTGTGATTATACATGGGCTCAAGTCCTTTTGTTTTCCAGATCTGGAATATCTCACCATCAAATGCAGACCATATCCTGAGGCCTCATTTATTGTAGCTGGGGACTTTAATAAAGGAAATCTGAGGAAAACGCTAACGAAATTCTATCAACACATCTCCTGTTCTACATGAGCATCACAGATCATTGCTACTCTCCCTTCCGGGATGGCTACAAGGCCCTCCTTCATCCTCCCTTCAGCAAATCAAATCATGCCTCCATTCTCCTCCTCCCCACCTATAGGCAGAAACTTAAACAGGAAGCAACTGTAGTAAAGACTGTTCAACGTTAGTCTGACCAATTGGAATCTATGCTTCAAGATTGTTTTGATTACGCGGACTGGGAAATTTTCTGAGTTGCCTCTGAGAATAGCATCGACGTATCCACTGACTGAAGTGCATAGATGATGTTATTCCTACTGTGACGATTAGAACTTATCTAAACTAAAAAACTTGGATAGATGGCAGCATTTTCTCAAAACTGAAAGCACAAACCATAGCATTTAACCATGGCAAGGTGACTAGGAAAATTGACTTGTACAAACAAACCAGCTATGACCTTCGTAAGGCAATCAAAGACGCAAAACGACAGTCCAGGGTCAAAGTGGAGTTGCAATTCAATGGCTCAGACACGGCCAAGTCGCGGACACAAACAACTCACTCCTGGAGAAGCTGCAGTGTATAGTGCACTTTCTATACCCGCTTTGACGAAAACAACATTGAGTTGCAGACGAGGGGCCCCACCGCTTATGAGGACTGTGTGCTCTCGTTCTCCATGGCCGATGTAAGTCATTTAAGAGTGTTAATCCTCGCAAGGCGGCCGGCACCAAATGGAATTGCCAGCCACGTCCACAGTGTCACGTTCCTGACCTTGTTTTCCTTTTGTATTGTTGTGTTTAGTGGGTCAGGACGTGAGATGGGTGGGCAGTCTGTGTTTGTTCTATGTTAAGTGTCAGGTTTAATTGACCTTGTATGGCTCTCAATCAGAGGCAGGTGTTTTCGTTTTCCTCTGATTGAGAGACATACATAGGGAGGTTGTTTCACATTGTTTGTCGTGGGTGGTTGTCTTCCGTGTCTGTATGTTATTTCGTACCACACGGGACTGTTTCGGTTTGTATGTAGTCTGTTCCTGTTCGTGCGTTCTTCGTGTCTATGTAAGTTCTCATGTTTAGGTCAGTCTACGTCGTTCGTTATTTTGTATCATTTCAAGTGTAGTTCGTGTTCGTTTTTTCGTCTTGTCAATAAATTCATTATGTATTCACAACCCGCTGCACCTTGGTTCAATCCCTGCTCCTCCTCTTCGGATGAAGAGGAGGAGGACAGCCGTTACACACAGAGCATGTGCAGACCAGCTAGCTGGAGTGTTTACGGACATATTCAATCTCTCCATATCCCTGTATGTTGTCCCCACTTGCTTCAAGATGTCCACCATTGTTCTGTACTCGTGAAAGCGAAGGTAACTGAACTAAATTACTATCGCCCCGTAGCACTCCCTCCTGTCATCATGTGCTTTGAGAGGCTAGTTAAGGACCATATCACCTCCACCTTACCCAACACCCTAGAACCTCTACAATTCTCAATCAGACCCAACAGATCCATGGACAATGCAATCGCCATTACACTGCACACAGGAGAAATACCTATGTGAGAATGCTGTTCATCGACTACAGCTCAGCCTTCAATACCATACTGCCATCCAAGCTCATCACTAAGCTCAGGGCCCTGGGTCTGAACCCCTCCCTGTGCAACTGGGTCCTGGACTTCCTGACGGGCTGACCCTAAGTGCTGAAGGTAGGCAACAACACCTCTGCCATGCTGATCCTCAACACAGGGGCCCAACAGGGGTGCGTGCTCAGCCCCCTCCTCTAATCCCTCTTCACCCATGACTGCACGGCCACTCACGTCTCTAACTCAATCATCATGTTTGAGTGACGAGGCCTGATTACCAACAACGGTGGGCCTGATTACCAACAACGACCAGACAGCCTACAGGGAGGATGTGAGAGCCCTGGCAGAGTAGTGCCAGGAAAATAATCTCTCCCATAATGTCAACAAAACTAAGGAGCTGATCGTGGACTACAGGAGACAGCAGAGAGAGCACGCCCCCATCCACATCGACGAGGCCGCAGTGGAGAGGGTCAAAAGCTTTACGTTCCTCGGTGTGCACATTATTGACGACCTGAAATGGTCCCTTCAAACAAAGAAATTCAGCTTGGCTCCTAAGACCCTCACAAACACCTACAGATGAGAACATCCTGTCGGGCTGCATCAACGCCTGGTACAGCAATTGCACCGTCCGCAATCGCAGGGCGGAGCGGTTAGCATCACCGGGGGCACACGGGGGACACCGGGGGACATCTACAGCACCCGGTTTCACAGGAAGGCCAAGAAGATCATCAAGGACCTCAGCATCCAGAGCCTGTTCACCCTGCTACCTTGTAGAAGGCGGAGACAGTACAGGTGCACAAACATCTGATAAACAGTTTCTTTCTTTCTCAGTTTCTTTCATCAGAGTGTTAAACAGTCAACACTAGCCATCGTCTGCCCAGTACCCAGCCCTGAACCTTAGTTACTGTTAGTATACAGCTACCACCCAGTACCTTAGAGACTGCTGCCCTATGTACATAGTCATTAAACACTGGTCACTTTAATAGTGTTTTACCCACTTTATATGTATGTACTGTATTCTAGTCATGGCTCATCCTATATTACTACTTCTGTACACACATGTTCTATTCATATATTTAATTTATCCTTTATTTAACTAGGCAAGTCAGTTAATAACAAATTCTTATTTTCAATGATGGCCTAGGAACAGTGGGTTAACTGCCTTGTTCAGGGGCAGAACGACAGATTTTTACCTTGTCAGCTCGGGGATTCTTGCAACCTTTTGGTTACTACTTGCAATCTTGCAACCTTTTGGTTACTAGGCCGACGCTCTAACCACTAGGCTACCTTGCCGCCCCATAATATATAATGTCCATACAGTCTATACACACGATTATCTATATATTTATATTCTGGATTCTGACATAGCTAGTTCTGATATTTCTTAATTCCTTTATTTTTTATTTTAGGGATTTGTGTGTATTGTTTTGTATTGTTAGAAATTACTGCACAGTTGGAGCTAGAAACAAGCGTTTCGCTGCACCTGTGATAACGTCTCAGAATCTGTGAATGCGACCAATAAACTTTGATTTGAATTGGTTTGCAAAGCTTGCTGCTTCATGCTGAAAAAGGGTTATAGATAATGTGGCCACCATGCCTGCGGGTTTCTGTGAAGCACCTCTATCTATTTTCTTTGTTTTCCCAGCCTATATATTTTCTGGACTAGGAGCTTCAGAGCAGTTGTGAGAATCAGGTCTGCAGTTTGGGCTTCTAACTAGTACTGTCTCTCCTTCTCAAACTAGACTGCACAACTTTTCTGAATATATCTCGCACATTGTGATAAAGCTGTAGGCTTTAGAAACAGAGCCTTGTGATATTGTGATATTTTTTTGTATAAATCACAATGTTAGCTTGTTTGTGCAATAACGTGCAATGTTTTGATTTCAGAATGTTTTTAACTTCACTGATGTTTGTTGGGAGGTAACTCATATCACACATTTTTATATAACTCAAAGCTGAGTTTATTGTGTWATGTGTAATGTGTGAATGTATGTGTGTGAGAGAGAAAGCATGGGATGCAGAGGAGAAATAGTGGGATTTTGTCTTTCCCATTTTCCCAGTTTCAGTAGAAACCCATTGTTTCTCTTCCAGCACCACCAGCAATATCAGCACAGCCCTGCTCCCGCTTTGTTACCTATCTATTTATTTAGCAGTGCTCACTAAATGGCTTACAGACAAATTAGAGTGTAATGATAATGACCGCGATAGTTAACATAGCCCACTTTTCATAACAGAGGTTAGAATTTCCAATGGTCCTTTTCTCTCTTTCTTATCGTGACATATTTCAACCTGCTGAATGTGAATGACAATTACTGCTCCTGAACTGAAAAGGCCACTGAACTCTGAAACGGTGTCCCAAATGGCACCCTATTAACTACATAGTGCACTACTTTGACCAGAGCCCTATGTGCCCTGGTAGAAATATGTCCACTACATAGGGAATAGGGTGCCATTTGGGACACCAGTCTGGGTTCTCTTGGTTGGATAATGTGGGAAATGTACCAAAAGAAGGAGTGAAACAGAGAGCGGGTAGAGCCTTGGAGAGACAATAGCAGGGGAGTTTTCAGGGGGCCGGCAGAGTTAGAAAGGGGGTCAAGAATCAAAATGGGAATGACATTTACCATCAGCAGCCCTGATTCGCGGCCATTGATTCCCTCCAAAAGCCTGATCTGAATCTAAATTGCAAATTAGGCGGCGCAGTGGCCTTTCACAAGTCGACTGGCGGGCTGAGGCTGCGTTCCCACACATCCCCGGTTCCATCTCAAATGGCACCCTATTCCCTATATAGTGTACTACTTTTGACCAGAGCCATAGAGCTTAAGTAGTGCACTATATAGGGAATAGAGTGCCATTTGGGATGCACACTTCAGCCCCCTCGCCCCATGGCCTGGATCCTAGCAGCGGTGGTGGAGGCTATGCAGCACTCTCCCAGGCTTGCTCCTCATAACAGAGAGACACATCGGGCCATTGTTCCATTACACACTGAGGAGGGGCTAGGGTCAGGAAGAGGGCCTACAGGGGACTGCTTTGACAGGGTTTAAATAAAGGTGTATTCTGACCCATGTAAGCTGCTGGCACTTGGTTACATGTTTATTTTTTAACATTTTGTTACCAACCCAAAAAGCAACCGAAAAGCGTTGCCGTTTCTAGAGCATTTCTAAGCAGGATTTCGTAGGGATTTTCTGTCAATTAATGCTATTGTTCCTTATGTTTCTTTTTTCCTTGAATGCATTGAATAACGTTGGATGGGATTTTGTTGCTTCCCATTGGTCAATTTACATCCACAGAACCCTACGTATTTGAAGGAGCTAAAATTATGGCACTGTATTCCCTACATAGTACACTACTTTGACCAGAGCTCTATGGGCCCTGGTAAAAAGTAGTGCACTAAAAGGGAATAGGGTGCCATTTCAAACACAGCCATGATCCAGGGTAAGGATGACAGATAGATGCTTCCTGACATTACTTACACTATAAATAGAAAAGTATGTCGACACCCCTTCAAACGAGTGGATTCGGCTATTTCAGGCACACCCGTTCCTGACAGGTGTATAAAATCGAGCACACAGCCATGCAATCTCCATAGACAAACATTGGCACTTGAATGGCCTTACTGAAGAGCTCAGTGACTTTCAACGTGGCACCGTCATAGGATGCCACCTTTCCAACAAGTCAGTTCATCAAATGTCTGCCCTGCTAGAGCTGCCCCGATAAACTGCAAGTGCTGTCATTGTGAAGTGGAAACTCTAAGAGCAACAACGGCTCAGCCGCGAAGTGGTAAGCCACACAAGCTCACAGAACGGGACCGCCGAGTGCTGAAACAGGTAAAAATTGTCTGCCCTCGGTTGCAACACTCACTACCAAGTTCCAAACTGTCTCTGGAAGAAACGTCAGCAATGTTTGTCGGGAACTTCATGAAATGGGTTTCCATAACCTAGCAGCTGCACACAAGCCTAAGATCACCATACGCAATGCCAAGAGTCGGCTGGAGTGGTGTAAAGCTTGCCGCCATTGGACTCTGGAGCAGGGAAAACGTGTTCTCTGGAGTGATGAATCACGCTTCACCCTCTGGCAGTTCGACGGAAGAATCTGGGTTTGGCTGATGCCAGGAGAATGCTACCTGCCCCAATGCATTGCGCCAACTGTAAAGTTCGGTAGAGGAGGGGCTGTTTTTAATGGTTCGGGCTAGGCCCGGTGAAGGTGAAGGGAAATCTTAATGCTACAGTATACAATGACATTCTAGACAATGTGCTTCCAACTTTGTGGCAACAGTTTGGGGAAGGCCCTTTCCTGTTTCAGCATCACAATGCCCCCGTTCACAAAGCGAGGTCCATACAGAAATGGTTTGTCGAGATCGGTGTGTAAGAACTTGACTGGCCTGCACAGAGCCCTGACTTCAACCCCATCGAACACCTTTTGGGATGAATTGGAACGCCTACTGCGAGCCAGACCTAATCGCCCAACATCAGTGCCCGACCTCACTAATGCTCTTGTGGCTGAATGGAAGCAGATCCCCGCAGCAATGTTCCAACATCTAGACGAAAGCCTTCCCAGAAGAGTGGAGGCTGTTATAGCAGCAAAGGGGTGACCAACTCCATATTATTGCCCTTCATTTTGGAATGAGATGTTCGACAACAAGCTGTCCACATACTTATGGCCACGTAGTGTATTTCTCTCTTTCTAATTCCAACAACAGATGTTGGGCTGAATCAGCTCGGAGCGGGAAGGAGAGCCAACAACAGCAAGTTAGTAGACATTGGAAACATTCTGCTTTCAAAATGTTGGAGAAGGCAGGCAGACAAGAGAAAATGCCACACTTTTCAACTTCTTGACTCAGACAAACATTTGTGTAACCAGTCTAGGTGCCAGTCTGTTTCTGCCTTCCTGGCCAACTCCTTAACCACTCTTTAAACTAAACTGAAAAAACACCACTGGAAATTACATCACTTCAGAATCTGTAGATGCTCTTTTGCAGAAAGACAATGTTATGCAATTTAGCATGAAGTTAACTACTCTTACAGTATAGTGAAATGTTAGTGACATAGCTTAGCCTACATGTTATTTTCACTCTTCTTCCAACACCATTACGAATGTCATGTTATTTTTTGTCTACGCGCTTCGTTGCCTTTATTTATCATTTTAAAGAACACAAAGTATAACCATGAAAGGATGACAAGTTATCTCTCAAGACTTGTGGATAAAAGTGTCGGCCCTRTGTGAGTAGCAATACATGAGAGATGCCTTTTGAGCTGGCCATAAATTATAGACCCTTAAAGCCCTTTGTTAAGGCTTTAAACATCAAGCATTTTATTGCCTAGCCTTGACATTGTGAGTGGCGTTGGGGTTCTCTGAGTGTGTGAATGGTTTGTCTTGTTCCCACTCAGGCCAGGGCCACTAGTCCTTAAGTTGTTTTTAAGGGCAGTGGGAGCAGCATGGTGGTTTTATATAGAGCCAAGTGAATAGAGGCTGCCTGCTCAGGCCTTTGTGAGCCTGCAGACAGTGTCGTCACTGTCTTCTCCTGTCGCCTTTATGTTTGGATGCCTCTGAGATGGATGTGAGAGTATGGAATGGGCTCATATTCTGAGTGGAAGAGTTTTTTCCCCCCGTTTTTAGCATTGAATCTAATTTAGTTTAAATTTGTAGCGATCAGCTAAGGACACTGTTCTCATCCATGATCTCATAACGAACCTGTCATTCCCTTGCCTTTCGCTAAATGAGGAAAACATTTGCAGTTGGGTCTAAGTAGGTGAAAATGAGAATTTGTATAGTTGATGTGTCTATTGGGTCTTTGTGTCCCAACTAGGGCTCAGTGAACTGTTTGGCTGAGATAGACTCCATGGGGTACACACACATTTGTTTTACTATCCTAGTGGGGACCAAACAATTGATTCCCATTCAAAATTCTATTTTCCCTAACCCCTAACCCCTAACTCCTAAACCTAACCCCTAACCCCTAACACCTAACCCTAATTCTAACCCTAAATCTAATTGTAACCCTAACCCTAAACCTAACTCCTAAGCCTAAAATAGATTCTCCGAAATATCCTTGTGGCGAAATGTCCCAAATTGTCAGAATTTGCCTTGTTTTACTATCCTTTTGAGGACTTCTGGTCCCCACAAGGATAGTGAAACCAATAAAAACACACACACACACACACACACACACACACACACACACACACACACACACACACACACACACACACACACACACACACACACACACACACACACACACACACACACACACACACACACACACACACACACACACACACACACACACACACACACACACACACACACACACACACACACACAACACACACACACACCACACACACACACACAGCTATTAATGACAGTAGATTTCACAGCCCTCTAGGTTCTAGAACAGCCAGTCCGTACGTAAGTCTGAAAAAAAAGTCCCACAATGCCGTTCCTTTGAGAGCTGACAGAAGTTTTTGACAGTGAGAGTAAAATCAGTTCCCAGACGTGCTGGGATAGAGAGAAGTAGAGAGGAGCAGAGCAGAGAATGTGTGTGTGTCTATTTGTGTGTGCGTGTGCGTGTGCGTGCGTTTCGAAAAGCAAAGCAGCAGGAAATCCTTTCCGTACTTCAAGGACCCTGGCAGACTGCAGGATGAACTGTCACAACTATTAAACCTGATAGTAAAATCATTCTGCACAGCTGCGTTAAAATGAAAAGCCAAATAAGCCCTGAAAGCATTGAAAATGAACATGCCAACWTGTCTTGGACAGACAAATACATTAGATTTGTGGATTGTGACGGGTTGACTAAACTATTATTAAGAAGGTACAATTTTCTCCCTGAACAGTTGAGCCAATTGAGAGTTTGACGTTTCTGTTCTGTGTCTTAGTTGAAAAACTATGGAAACAAATTGCAAAGGTTGTTGATTGTGTCTCATTTTATCACTATTACTGTTGATTAAGTTGTCTGTTTCATTTTGTGTCTGTATTGAGGCCATTGGTTAAACCCCATGGAGAGGCCTAAGAAAACACCAACCTGGGTGTCTAGCTGGACTGGTGATACTAACCATGGAAGTATATATAAAAATCAATGTTCAATAGATTGTGATACAGCTCCACTTCAAAAGTATAGGTTACGTACTGCACAGTTCAAGAGTACTTCTCTTCTCTCATCCTTGTGGGGACAGCCTTGCCTGCCCTCCCCTGCTTTTAAGCTCCCTCTGATCCACATCTTCAATGTAAAGGTGACACGTTTCCCATGAAATGTTCTCTCGTGAAGCTAGCTGGTATTTTCTCTTATCTTACAAAAGCAATGAGATCTGTGAAAACACTGGGACTTTGTGTGAGTCTTCTTGTGTGAGAGGAGCGTTCGAGCCACTACACATTAAGCTGGAATCTGAGTAATGTATGTATCTTTTGTTAGATTCTTTCCGTCCCTCCCAGCCTCTTGGTATGGACCCCCTGGGGCCCGCAGGGATACCTGGGCTGCGTCCCAAATGGCACCTTATTCCCAACATATAGTGCCCTACTTTTGACCAGAGCCCAGTAGTGCACTATATAGGGAATAGGGTGCCAATTGGGACGCAGCCCAGGTATCCCTGCGGGCCCCTGCTCTTTTGAAGCCATCTGTTGGACTGGGAAAACCAACCCACACTCTGAACCAAGAGACAGACAAACAGACAGAGAGAGAGCAAGAAAGAGAGACCAGCTCCCTGCTTATGGTTGGAGTGGGAATACACTGGGAATACATTGGGAATAAATATTCCTGTGACACATGCAATAAGGCTCCATCAGAATGGAGTGCAAGTGGAAGTATCAGATCCCTGCTGGAATGAGCAAAAGATGTGGACTGGGAGGATTCAGCCTGATTGCCATGGACGTTTGTCCCTCTGGCTTTACTTGATTTGCTTTTCAGTTCAGTTTTTATTGCCATATTCCATGATTGTTTTACAACGCTTCGACAATTATGTTGACTCCACCAACGATACAAAACTTGCAAAAATGGACATCATTTACTTCTCTGCGTCATCCTCTTGGGTAGCATTGAGGATCAAGTAGCTTAGACGAAGGAGATAAGACGGCCATCCTTGTTCGGCCAAGAGCCTTTCGCATCATCATTTCCTGTTAGCACGCTGGTTGCTAGTCTCCCTATCCCTCTGTGCATAGATTACATGCTTAAGTGTTCAGTCTCATTTTTTAACACATTTTGCTCTCCAATGACCTCATATTATATATATGGTTAGTTACAGTGCAAATAGAACTCTGTAAGTGTACTGTGTACACTGCCCATCCATTTTGTGTTAATTACCCGTTTTGATAATTGGTTTGTCGATTTTCATTCAAATAAATGTGGTGGTTGTTCTGAAGGGGTTGAATGTCACGGTTGAATGTCACTGTTCTTGGACTGCTTTCATGAAAGCGGATAGGCATGAGTGGAGTTGTAACCTCAAACACAGCCAGAGGATATGAAGTCTCTATTCAAATCCACATACCTTCACTGTGCTATTCTGTATAGCTGAGGGGGAAACCATGTTGAATGCAGCCTGGCAGCTTTGCAGATTTAAAACATCATAATGGACTGTGAGATTACACAGGAAATCAGTCAATTTCGTGTGGGGATATTTTTTAGAGATACTGTAGTTTATTGGCCGTGGCCTCTGTTGGCACGGTAACCCTCCACGGAGCAGATGGTAGGGCTGGTGTGGTCTCAGAACGACAGAAAGTCAACTACCTCCTCCTGAGGACCAATTTGCTCCAAGGCTCTCTGAGGAAATGCCTGTTGCTTACATTGGCCCCGCTTACCATTCAAACCCAGGCTACAACAGGCAAAAGTAACCTTTTCCAGACCGGTTGGCTCGCAGACTCACTGGAGACACCCCCACAAAAAAAATGATTTGTTGCATTTTTGTTACAGTTCTTGGTTGCATCCCAAATGGCACACTTTTCACTATATAGTGCACTTCTGAAAGTAGTGTACTGTAGGGAATAGGGTGTCATTTGGAACGCAGAACGCACACCTTGTCTGCCTTCTCTGAGCCCTATACAGCGCACGTGGTTTGAGGAGTTAGCGAGTTAACATCAGTGTTTGTCTCAAATTGCACCTTAAAATGCACTACTTTTTACCAGACCCCTATGGTTATACAGCCATACTAGACCACAATGTATCTGTTTGTCTTTCCCTGCGTTAAAGGATGGAGGATATCTCCTGAGAGCACTGGACTTCCTTGGGCTGGAAGCAGCAGCCATAGCTCTGCAATTGTCGACTTGAAATGGAAAGGTTTTGTAAGGAGTTTGGGGGATTTCCCTGTAGGCCAAAAAAGCACCACATAATAGGGGTTCCCCCACAGATTTCAATTTGAAGAACCCCTAAAGGATACTCCAGGATCCTTTTATTTTTATAGTGTATGTAGACAGGGCCGGCGTTATGGATGGGCCTTAGGGACCTGGCCCGTCCTACCTTCCTCCTTGCCCGTCCAAATAAAATACTGAAAAATTGATCATTTATTTGACCGAGATGCAGGCCGATAGAAAGACGCATCAATCTCAGTTAAAGCATCCCTCTGTGTCAGTATGTTTAGACCATTTTTAGACCAGGGGTGGCAGGTAACCTAGTGGTTAGAGCATTGGGCCAGTAACCGAAAAGTTGCTAGATCAAATCCCCGAGCTGACAAGGGAAAAAATCTTGTTTTCCTACCCCTGAACAAGGCAGTTAATCCACTGTCCCTAGGCCGTCATTGTAAATAAGAATTTGTTCTTTACTGACTTGCCTAGTTAAATAAAAAAATGTGTCTGAAGGATGTCTGGCCAGACAGTGTCAGCTACATGTAGAGGGCTGCTGTTTTGCTTTCTCGAATGCTTTCTCCGGTGATAGAGTTTCAGTAGAGAAGAAGAGGCGAAGCGAAAGGGGTCACTCTCACCAAAATTTGTTCAGTATGTACCCAATGTGTTTCTATTGGAATAATATGCAGACTTAAGCTTGTTGCCTGCCTTCTCACCTTTGGGACAAAGACTCATTTTTTGGAAAGAGACATCTTGTCATTACGTACAGATCTCTCGTTTCAGCCTCTTGTGAATAGGAAACTAAAGTTGGCAGGTACACTGTGCACTGTTAGGATGCTAGACTGCCCTAAAGTAAATTGATGTTTTGACAAAAATAAAATACAAATGAAATAATTCAAAATACTTAACCAGGGAGCATGATTTAGCCACAGAGGATCATTAGCCTCTTTTTTTTTTAAAGTGTTTTTGGGAAGCCGGAATTTGGGTAGCGCACGTGGTAATAGGTCTAGCTGATTGAGTTGCGGCTGTCAGTGAAAAGCGTCTAAAATATGTGTGAGGATAATATGTCTTGAGTGTCATTTAAAATGTTAAGACAAGAAGAAGGGGAGGAGTGTGTGGTGAAGATATGGTGTGACTCTCTCCAGAATGCATGCATATGTAGGAAAGTGCCCATTTGGCAATATCTTATTTCTGATTGTCTTAAGTCACCACGTACACCACACATTTTTTCTTCAAACACCTCTTAAGGATCCCTTTTTTTCAATTTTCACCTAAAATGACATACCCAAATCTAACTGCCTGTAGCTCAGGCCCTGAAGCAAGGATATGCATTTTCTTGGTACAATTTGAAAGGAAACACTTTGAAGTTTGTGTAAATGTGAAAGGAATGTAGGAGAATATAACACATTAGATCTGGTAAAAGATAATACAAAGAAAAAAACAACTGTTTCTATTATTGTTTTTGTACCATCATCTTTGAAATGCAAGAGAAAGGCCATAATGTATTATTCCAGCCCAGGTGCAATTTAGATATTGGCCACTAGATTGCAGCAGTGTATGTGCAAAGTGTTAGACTGATCCAAAGAACCATTGCATTTCTGTTCAACATTTTGTATCAAGACTGCCCAAATGTGCATAATTTGTTTATTAATAACTTTTCATGCTCAAAACTGTGCACTCTCCTCAAACAATAGCATGATATTATTTCACTGTAATAGCTACTGTAAATTGGACAGTGCAGTTAGATTAACAAGAATTTAAGATTTCTGCCAATATCAGATATGTCTATGTCCTGGGAAATGTTTCTGTTTACTTACAACCTCATGCTAATCGCATTAGCCTATGTTAGCTCAACCGTCCAGCAGGGGACCCAACAATCCTGAAGAAGTTTTAACAAAGTCAGTTATTAAAAAAAATAATTACATCCATTTCGAATGATAGTTCTTCAGTATTGGAAAAATCTTTCCAACATTCCCGGCCTCGATAATCACCAAGCCTCAGTGTGAAAGAGCAAAATATAATGATCTGATGATCCCATACATCCAGTGGAAACGTCATAAAGAAACAGCTTTCTGTCCCGAGCTCACTGGCACAGGAAACTCTGAGGGCCCGGAACAGGCTTATTGATACAATATTGCAAGTACGTTAGCGACAGATTTTTATGATTAACCATGTTACAAGAATTTTGAGAAAGAAAAACGTTATTATTGAAATGAAACTGGTGAAAACGTGCATATAAAATATATCATAACTGGCACGCAGATAGGTAGAAATGGTAGGATAAATTGTAAGCTTCCCCAAACTTGAAACTCACCAGCTGCCTAAGGTCTTTAATATTAGACCCATTTAAAAAACGTGCGCAAGCACATGCACACGTTGGAGGTCCTGGTGAAAAAACGGGCCTGCCTATGGAAATCAAAGGCCCTTCCAACTGATTTGTTCTGGCGCTGGGTCTATATGTAGATTCTAGGGCACTAGATGGGGGCTCTGGGTCATTGGGAAGTCTAAGGCAAAGGTCAGGGAGCCAGGAAACAATCAACACAATTCAATAATCACCAGCTAGGACTGTTAGTTCGCATGGAGTCAACGCGTTTCTCTGTGTTTATTTTCCTTGGATCAAATTGCATTTGCTTTTTCATTTCATGGCCAAGTGGACCTCCCTGACTTCCTGGCCTTCCACCCGGGGTCGGACCCCCACCTTCCTCCTCCCTGACAACACACACTGCGGCACAAAGGTCACGCCACTCTCCCATAAGCAACGCATACACATGATGATGTGGTCCCAGGCTGCAGGCTGGCCCACATGCGCATTCACACACACAAGCTCTGTGCGCACACACACACACACACACACACACACACACACACACACAACACACACACACACACACACACACACACACACACACACACACACACACACACACACACACACACACACACACACACACACACACACACACACACAGATAAAGTTGTCCCTGGCTCACTCCCATCTGTGTGTTTCCCCTGACATCCTCCATATAGGAAATGCACACGGCTGTGGCTATCAGTCGATTCTCTGCACTGCATAAAGATGTCGTCAGACAGCGACTGTAAATCTCTCTTAAAGCACTGTGAGTCTTTAGGGAAGAGGATGAGTCGTGTTCAAGAGGGAGACAAGAGTAGTTTGTCAATGCTTCATCCTCCATCAGGCTGAGGGACATTTACTCTGTTTCCAGCACTGAGACAGTGAAATGAACAGGTTGAGAAGTAGCAGTGGATTATGGTTCAGGAGGCATTGTGAGGTAGCCGTGATGAATGATGTTTGAGAGGATGAGATCAGGAAGTTCCTTGGGACTTATGCAACTGTAGAGTGGATGATGGTATGAGGACAGTCGTTGTGATGATCCAATTTGATTTGTACTGTAGCCTGGAACCAGTAAGCATATGTCACTGTGTTTACTGAGGAAGTGGAAACTGTGGAAATACTCAGGAAGTATACACACGCACACAAACACGCGCGCGCACACACATACACGCACACACACACGCACACGCACACAGATACTGGCCTACCTTCTGTAACACAGCAGATCGTGAGAGGAAGCCACAATTCCAGTGACTGGGAGACCGTGCAGACTCTGTGCTGACTCTGCTGAGGTCTCCAAAGTGTGCAGGCCCTGTCCAACATCAACACAGCAGGGAATGTAAAATCACAACCACAGAATGATTATACAACAGAGCTATCCATCATTGTCTTGTTCAGACCCCCTACTGACTGAATGGGTAAACTCTCCTGGTGAGCCCGGCTCCAGTTGTTTGTGTATGTATGCACTGCAGGTATATGCAGGATGTTTTGGTTTCTGCGCTGCTGTATGCTAAAGGCATTATTGACGGAGAGTTGTCATGTCGGACCACCATAGGCGATCCTTAGCTTGGTTGTGCTGCCAATTCTAAAAAGTTTAAGAAGAGAATGAAAAGGAAATCATGCAATGCAAAAAGGTATTGCTGTGATATTCTGTATGTGTGTTAACCATACACCGCACTGTGAAATCTTGTTTTTTGTCATTTTTTGTTTGGCACCCCATATGATGGTATGAGACATATTATAAAATGTTCTCAACATGAACTGTAAACACATCACTAAATGCTATTGTCATCTCTAACCCAATGATTTGTTTGATATGCCAGGATTAATCATACACTCTTCTGCTGATTGGCTACAACAGGGACATGACGTTTCCTATATTGGGTTATTCCTGTTCAGCTTATCCACTGACATTTGGCCTTGGCCTTTGGCAGTCATAACTATTCCTATCCTCTCTCTCTCTCTCTCTCTACATCGCGCTGGGCTTTTTCATTCACTGATTTTTTTTCCCAAGGTGTGTGCCAGAGGCAGACATACACTGCATCCCAAATGACACTCTATTCCCTACATAGTGCCCACATTTTAAAGGGCCACGGTCAAAGTAGTGCACTACATACAGTAGGGAATAGGGTTCCATTTGGGATGCAACTACAGTCATACATAGTTATAGTAATGATAACAATCACGGAGTCTGTGCACTTACAGTGCCCCCTGGCTCCTCCTGGAGTCGCTGAGCTGAAATGTAGAAGCTTTGTAGTGTGTGTGTGTGCTTGTGTGTGTGTGCGTACATGCACACATGCATTGTGTGTGTTCTGTGTGCGCGTGTGTGTGTGTTTGCATGTGTGAGTGTGTGCGTGTGTGTGTGAGTGACCTGTAATGTCTAAGCTTTGTAGTAGCTGTTGATGCTGTAGATGCTGAGGGAGTGATGTATCTGCTACACTGCTGGTGCTCCTCCCTGGGAGCAGACCGTCTGCTGTGAGGAGGCTGACTTTGACGACTCCATACACTTTGACTGAATCATGTCAGAGATGGCGTCTCAAATGGCACACTATTCCCTATACTGTCTAGTGCACTACTTTTGAGCAAAGCCCTATGTAGGGAATAGGGTGCCATTTTGGACACATTCATACAGTAGTCCGGGTCAGGCTCCTGGGTATTTCGACCACAGAACAGACCAACTGGCACTGTGGATGACTGGGCCAAGGAAGTTAAGGTCTTGGCAAGAGCATTGCACTTTGGATGTTTCTATACCCTCTGTGTGTGCATGACAGACGGATTTGCATGTCTTTAATTTAATCAATTAATATGCAAAATATTATACAATATATATATAAATATAAAATATGACCCTGCAGGGGTAGAAGACCCAGGTATGAGTTTTTCTCTCCTTTCAGCCTTAGCATTGAATGGGCAATCTGTGATTCAAACAAAAACAAAGCCACAGTGCTGGGGAAATGTAATGAATCTTAATTTCATAGACAGAGCTATGGAAGCAAGGACATGCTGCATTTATAAGTTATATTCTTCAAGAATCAATGACTATATATCATTCATTTTAAAGTCCAAAAATGGATGGACCCCTTCCAGATCTCCCCTTTAACAAATGCTGCATGTTGGTGTCCCCGGAGACCCATGACTGGTCCTGACTGGTGATGTAATGCACAAGCCCCTCTCTGTCTGTGTGTAATTTGGCCCTGAAGGTTTGCTGCTGAGCCGTTAGTTCATACATACAGCCATTCACTACATGCTTAGCTGCGTCCCAAATGGCACCCTATTGTCTTTATAGTGCACTCCTTCTGACCAGAGCCTTATGGGCCTTGGTCAAAAGTAGTCCACTATATAGGGTTAGGGTGCCATTTGGGTGGCACACATACAGTACAGTAGAGTGCTGATAGCTGGCATGTGTGACAAGCTCCCCACTTGCACCATGACACAAGAATTCACACTCACTTCTTCACAGCCTCCCCATCGACAGCTGCAATTTTAACAAGAGCACAGAGATTCAATTACTTTCTGTTTTTCACTTACACATTTTCATCAGCTGGGCAACAGAGGAAATTGCTTCTAGTAGTGTAAAGGTGGTAACTGGGTTTCTGATGTCGGCTGCCTGAAACCTGAAACATGGAGTACTCTGTGTCACAGCTATATTTAAAGAGAAATTGTAGATACTAATAAGATAATGGCACATTGAAGCCAGCATATAGTATCCCCATTATGGGTTACTTTGGGGCAGAAATATGATGTATAAAATTGGGTCCACAGAGAGTTACAGAGAGAGGGGAGGTTTTCAGCTGGGGGCAATATGCAAAGATTTTTTGTGTGTAATTCCTGCTATAAAGAAGTCAACATCAGTGTTGTAAATCATTTTCTTAGGCTCCTAAATAGAGGTAACTCTAAGAGCTTGGGGTCTCTCTCTCTCACTCTTTCTTTCGCTCTCTCTCTGCCTGGTTTCCTCTGTTCCGTTTCCTCAGTGTTTGGATTGCAGGCAGCAGCCAGCCTTTAGACCTTCCCCCCAACCTCTCTCCTCAGCCAAGTCTTTCTCCTCCAGCCCCAGCCAAACCAGTCTCCCTGGCCACTCTAATCTCCCTGACCAGTCATGAATCAGGCTGAGGTGGTCTGGGACCCCAGCCTTGTCAGCCTATCCTGACAGGCCAAGGCTTTAACATAACAATCGTCTGACAGCTGGATATTCATGACACCACAGCACCGGGGCCGAGGCTTGCTGGAACCCTGGAACACAAAGTGGGAAATATCACAGTAAAAAATAATAATAGCTTCATGAAAATGAATGACTGGCCTATCACTCTTTGATAACTGTGTGGCTAGGCTACACATACCAGCTTCTATGGGTTCTATGTCTGTGTTTGTCTAAAGAGAGTGGGGGTTAGTTGATTGAGAGTTTATAGTGTTCATTAATGTCTGTACTTTCCATGCCTGTAAGATTTGGGTGGCATCCATTGATTTGTGTGTGAAATAAAGATATTTGAACGTGGTGTATATTTCACCACAGGTGAGAAATTCGTGCTATACTAACTTATTTGTGTCCTTGTAGAAAGTCAACTCAAACTGTTATGGGTCAATGTGTACTAACTTTTTAGTAGGGGACACATTTCTGCAGTATTCATATATTGGAAAACGCTGGAGAAGACAATGGTGCATTGCTTACAGTAGCTTCAGAGGGAGCTTATGTGTTTCCAGCCTGCTGTACATATCATGATGTCAACACAGAAAAAAACTACATTTGGACATCCATGCAGGAAAATGAAGGAGCCTGTTCACCAGAGACCTAAACAAATAACCTGGAGCCAAAGCACTAACATTCCTGCCCTGAGAAATAGTCCCCCTAATTCCCCTAATGATTCCTGGTTTGATTGGCAAGGCAATGACCAAGTCTCTGTCCAAAATTGCACCCTATTCCCTATATAGTGCATTACTTTTGACCAGATTCCATAGGGCTCCAGTCAAAAGTAATGCACTATATAGGGTCAGAAATAGTGCACTACTGTACATAAGAAATAGCGTGCCATTTGGGACACCGCCATACAGGAAGTGGGTGGTGCAATTGAATGTAGCACTAAGCTGACGCACTAGGCTGAGGCTCACTAAGGCAACTTAGCAGCATCCTGTGGTTAGAGCTCTCATCACCAGTCACCATCAATCACCGACCAGATAGGAGGCTACAAGTGCCTGGAGACGTCCAGCCCTCCTCGCTGGCTCTCATGGAACAAGACTACCATATTGCCAACACATGGGCTTTGGTTGTGTCCAATAGGCACCCTACTCCCCATTTAGTGCACTACTTTTGGGACTTGGTTAAAAGAAGTGCGCTATATAGAAAATAGGGTGCCATTTGGGAAACAGACCATAGCCAGGATAAAAATGTTATTGCCACATACATGTAGGTCGCTATGGATACATACACTTAAGGCCCTGATAGTTGTCTGATTCTACCACTCTATATTGTTTAATCTCCTTCATTTGATGAATTGACTTATATTGATTGACTTGTGCATTCAATTACATCACTTAAAGCACTATTTGCTAGTTGATGGTACATATTGATTAGATACATTCGCATGCTAGGAGATCCTGTCTGATGTTGCAGATCAATGGTGCTGTTGGTTCAAGGTTTATTGGTCTCCAGGGAATCTGTCTGTCTGTCTCCATGCATTTACCTCTGGATTCATTCATTCTGTCATGGGCAGGGCAACCCCAGAGCACAGAGGAATAGCTGAACTTTGCACCAATCTCAGTCAAATAGAAAGGGGAGGTCAAATGTAAATGCAGTGCTCTATATCATAATAGTATACAGTGACACAATGCTTCGGTGAAGAGGACGAATGTCCCCATTGGTGAATAACCTATTCGTCAAAATATATCAAATCATATTCTTATTGACCCGTCTGGCTCTATTATATTGCATTCGGCCCTCTCACTATAAAACTGTCCTTATCCTTCCACCAGGTTCAATGACAAATGGAAAGGTAGAGTTCTTACGCAACTAGAGGAAACAACATGCGATAAAAAAATCTTTAAATCTCAGAGCGTTGAGTTGTAAATCTAATCGTTTTACAGTTATTTCCAGTAATTGGAGAGAAAAACCCCAATAGCTCCTACAGCTAGTGCTTACTAGTGTAAAAAAAAAATCAGAATGCCAAATGTTCAGAATGCCAAATGTTCAGTATGCCAAATGGGGCGGCAGGTAGCCTAGTGGTTAGAGCGTTGAACTAGTAACCGAAAGGTTGCAAGATTGAATCCCCGAGCTGACAAGGTAAAAATCTGTCGTTCTGCCCCTGAACAAGGCAGTTAACCCACTGTTCCTAGGCAGTCACTGAAAATAAGAATTTGTTCTTAACTCACTTGCCTAGTTATATAAAGTAAAAAATAAGATGTACATTGACTGACACTATGTATAATAAGTCAAGCCTTGTCTCTTGCACCAAAACAAACTGCAATGTTACTAAATAAAGCACCTCAGGGCATTAGTAAACACAGCTGCACTGGAGGCATGTTGTCAGTCAGTTGGTGCAGTCAGCAACACAAGTAGACAGTTGTAACCTAAGACATGGCAACAGTAATTAGCTGGACCTACTGCAGWCAGCCTGAGGTTGTTTCAAGGCTACAGAGAAAACTCAATATATCTGTTTTTTCCCCCCACTCCAATAAATGTCAACGCTACACTAGACCCGTAGAACAAGCTGTTGACGAGAACAGTTGCAGCCTGTTAATTTAAAAACAGCCATGGCTAATTTATAAAACGCACAATATCTGTGCACTTTACACATCCAATGTAAACAGCCTATGATATTTTATGGCCACATTACCTCAGGTTTTTAGCACTGTGGGCTTGTTTGAGTGTGCCTGTGGCTATTGGAAAGGGCTTTTCCATAAAATATATATTTTTTCCCTATTATTGGCTGAAAATAAATTGCACACTATGGGTATCCCATTGGAATGAATGGGGCTTTCACAGATTTAACTGAACACATAAGGTCCTAGACAAGCCAACGACGAGCCACTTGGAGCCAAACCAAGACTGAAAACATGGCCTCAATGTGAGAATAAGAGCATGTGATACACAGTTACATTAAAGTATAATAGAGAGTGAAGGAGAGAGCCAGCTTTCACAGCTAGTGAACATTAGCTTACAAGGTACAAATCTGCCGTTCTGCCCCTGAACAGGCAGTTAACCCACTGTTCCTAGGCCGTCATTGAAAATAAGAATTTGTTCTTAACTGACTTGCCTAGTTAAATAAAGGTAAAATWAMAAATAAACAATTACAGTGCAGTAAACAGGGAACAGTATGACGGCCAAACGATCATTCAGGGTGTAGTGTATCAGTGTCCTGAGAGTGTAGAGTGTTTGCCATGTTTTGTGAACACTTTTATATAAGTAATATTAAAAAACGTCACAGTGCGTATTTTTTGCTGATGTTGTTGATATATTCAACTTGTTCTCTAGCAGTGAGGCACTATATTGGGAATAGGGTGCCATTTGGGATGCACACAAGGTTATGTCTCAGAACTGAATGGTTGTTTTGCTGCTGAAGGTAATTCATGCAGCAGTTGACTACGGGGCCTTGTTACCAGCCTGCCCTTCAGATGCATTATAACTCAGTAAATCAGGGCAACACCTGCACTCACTCCCTCTTGTGCTAAGGCAGCGTGTGTGTGTGTGTGTGTGTGTGTGTGTGTGTGTTGTGTGTGTGTGTGTGGTGTGTGTGTGTGTGTGTGTGGTGTGTGTGTGTTGTGTGTGTTGTGTGTGTGTGTGTGTGTGTGTGTGTGTGTGTGTGTGTGTGCACTTCTTTTCCTACATTGTCAGGATCCCAGTGTCCTAACATTTCACCTGAATGTCCTGAATAACTTTTTGAAAAGTCAGGACTTTCCTCAGGTCCTGATTTGTTCAAATGCTATTTTAAGCTTACGGGTTAGGTTTAGGGTTTCTGGGGTTAGGTTAGGGCTAAAGAGAGAGAGAGAGTGTGTGTGTGTGTGTGTGTGTGTGTGTGTGTGTGTGTGTGTGTGTGTGTGTGTGTGTGTGTGTGTGTGTGTGTGTGTGTGTGTGTGTGTGTGTGTGTGTGTGTGTGTGTGTGTGTGTGTGTGTGTGTGTGTGTGTGTGTGTGGCTGTGTGTGTGTGTGTGTGTGTGTGTGTGTGTGTGTGTGTGTGTGTGCGTGTGCCAATATGTGTATACGTGCGTGTACATACATGTACATGCGTGCATGTTGGTGCTTGCGTGTGCGCACATGCGTGTGCGCACATGCATGTGTGTGTTGTGCATGTGTAAAAGACATTTGCATGCATTACTTTGCTATGCAGTCTGTTTACTTAAGAATACTGTAGAAAGGAATGTCAATGTTCATTGATGTGATATCTGTGGCAGCTTTGTATTCTGAAGGGAGCAGAACATACCTGTACATGGAGACATCCCAAACGACATCCTATTCCCTATATAGTGCACTACTTTTGAACTGGGCCTATAGGTCATGCATCCCATGTCAGAATGGAAGATGTTTGTTTAGCAGCTACTCCCCTGGGGGTTCTTTGTTAGACATTCAACAGATACGTATCTGACTGAATACACTGAATTCCTCACCTAGAAGAACAGTTTTAAGACTTCAGCTACAAGTGATATCTTGAGTGACTCAAATGAAGTCAAAGTTTGGTTGTAGTCTACATTTTGGTTGATCATTAGGATATTGCAATAAGTTACAAAAAATATGTGTCATACAAAGAGATATTGACACAGTGCATTTTATGTAACGTGACAGTATATTTTCAAGGTTGTGTTCCTTCTTATGTAGGTCTACCACACAGAACAAAGAAAAGAGGGGAAACACAAGTCCAACAATGAAAAGTTGAGGAAGAAAGACTGCTTTCCAAATATTGAAAGTCCCACAGAAGTAAAGTATCTTCCACAGAAGTAAAGTCCTAAGGCAGTAAAGTATCTTCCACAGCAGGAAAGTATCTTCCACAACAGTAAAGTATCTTCCACAGAAGTAAAGTCCTACGGCAGTAAAGTATCTTCCACAGAAGTAAAGTCCCACAACAGTAAAATATCTTCCACAGAACTAAAGTCCCACAGCAGTAAAGTATCTTCCACAGAAGTAAAGTCCCACAGCAGTATAGTATTTTCCACAGAAGTAAAGTCCTACGGCAGTAAAGTATCTTCCACAGAAGTAAAGTCCCACAGTAGTAAAGTATCGTCCACAGCAGGAAAGTATCTTCCACAGCAGTAAAGTATATTCCACAGAAGTAAAGTCCCACAGCAGTAAAGTATCTTCCACAGAAGTAAAGTCCCACAGCAGTAAAGTATCTTCCACAGCAGTAAAGTATCTTC
>NC_036871.1:16656618-16677480 GCF_002910315.2 Salvelinus sp. IW2-2015
ATCTTCCACAGAAGTAAAGTCCCACAGCAGTAAAGTATCTTCCACAGCAGTAAAGTATCTTCCATAGAAGTTAAGTCCCACAGTAGTAAAGTATCTTCCACAGCAGTAAAGTATCTTCCACAGCAGTAAAGTATCTTCCATAGAAGTAAAGTCCCACAGCAGATGGTGAGCATGAAACAGAATCTTAGGGACACCTGCACCACACAGGCAGTGAAGACTGAAACCTTTTCTCTCCACTGTTCAGGAAATCAGAGTAGCAGAGCTTCTAAGAACAGAGCAACAATGGGAGAACTGGGAGAAAGGTCTAGGTAGTGTCCCAAATGGTAGTGCTCTAGTCCATAGGACTCTGGTCCAAAGTAGTGCATTATATAGGTAATAGGGTGCCATTTGGGATGCAGACCTGGCTTTGCTCATTTAACCATGACTCTCAATGTAGTTAGCTTTTGTTCCAGATGGAAATTGGACTACTGTTTGAAGACATTCTTTGTTTCAGCTGTATGGATAAGAATAGATACTGTGGGTATGAATATGGTTACTAATCTTCATACTGTAGGTTTTTGTCTGTTCCAGGTATAACTTGAATTTGATCTCGATTTTAAATAACAGCCCTGTGTTCAAATACATGCGTATTTAAGTATTTGCGGTATAAATCCTTAAATTCAGTGTATTTGAGTATTTTCAAATATTGTGAATGAATCAACAACTTCTATTTGAAAGTCCTATGAATAGCAGGCTATTTTAAACTATTTTCAAATAGCCTACTTCTTTGGAAATACATTTAGGACATACTTGGGTTCAAATGCATGGACTATTTAAAAATGTTTTGTTTGTGTTTGAGTATTTTCAAATACATACCAATAGATTCCAAATGTATTTCCAATTAAATTCCAATAATTAACTACTTGTATTTTCAAATAAAAAATACTACTTTTAATTTTATGTGAAAGTAATTGAAATACTTAAAATAGTATTTGAACCCAGGTCAGTATTACATGTGATGCTCATGATTATACACTAAATATACAATTATTTTATATAAAGTGTAAAGCTTATGTCAAGTATCTTCAAGCCTTATAAAACCACCAAACTCTGGGCTCTGGTCAAAAGTGCACTATATAGGCCAGAGGTAGGCACCCCTGTTCCTGGAGAGCTGCAGGTACTGCACGATTTTGTTCCAACTAGGCACCACACCTGACCAACTGAGCTAATTGATCAGTTCAGCGATTACCTATATTCAACACACCTGGTCTTTCAGTTCAGTTAAACCAAAAACATGGAGTGCCTGTGGCACTCCAGGACCAGGGTTGCCTACCCCTGATATAGGGAATAGGGTGCCATATGGGATGCAACTCGAATCATTCCGTGTTAACCCATTGTGAGGAGTCCTATAGCCTGGCTGTTCTCTGTATAGATCTCCTTAGAGCACAATCACATACACCTCTTTGTGCTGGATCAGACCTGGCTCTATTGAAATGAACTTCAGAGTAACCACGCCCCACTCCTCCAGGAGAAGTGGACCAATTAGAATTCTCCTGGGTGATTAGCATGTATGTTCCATTCATATGTAGGATCGTTTATTCATTTAGGCCTATTGAGTTTACCACCAGCTCTCATAGTAAAGGCTGTCCACTCACTGTTTGTCTCACAGTTGTCTGGTATGCAAGAGGTCCCTTTTGACCAGGGCCCTGGTTCATTGTCATGGGATTACCTCCCAAACGTAGAACCCCATTGAAATATATATTRGATCAAATGTTAATTAATGCCAACAATCCAATGAAGCTACTGCAAGGTGTCCATTGAATACCCATTGTCTCAATATTACTCTAATTMATTTGATGATGAGCACATGCATAACTCAATGCTACATTCAGGGGAAATGCCATTCTAAACCAACTGAATCCAGGCCTTGGATTAGATACGTAGCTAATTACCACATCAGTCTTCCTGAGGATTGTCAAATGGATGTTTTCCAGCTAAAGCTCTTCGTCAGTATCCATCCAGTAGAAACATCTGTTAATGAGCTGCAACAGGATCGGGATGATAATAAAGAACACACACACACACACGCCAGATGAACACATGCACGCACGCTGCAAACACACACATACATATCACATGCATGCACGCTTGCACACACACACACACAATCGAATATTCTCCAGACATTGTGACTATGAAATGTCAAGCTTCGATAACAAATTGCATAACAATAGGATTTAAATCAAATGTAGGCCTAGATATTGGTAGATTGCTAGGTTCCAGTTAAACAGCTGCACACCGTGTTTACCGAGGGATTTCCCCGTCATTTGAGTAGAAGCTTGAGAGCTGTAGTGAAAGCCTTTTGTTGATTGTACTCTGTGCTGAGGTGAAGTGGCTAAAAGCTGCCCCTCTCCCTCCCCAACAGCACTCCACACACCTCTCCACTCCCTCCCCAACTGCCCTCCACACAAAGGACCAGTAGAGAGCAGGATGAGAGAGAAGGCAGCATAAGCCCTTCTACAAGCCTTTCTCTGAACTCCTTAACAATCTAACATGGAGTGGCTGTGGCATACCTGGGGCCTGGAGGAACATGGAGGCTCACTGTGAGGGGGACTTAGGCTAGACATACTCAGGTCCTCTGGGGCTCCTGATGAAGGCCTCACTAATGGACGTCATTGTTGGATTGAAAGTGTTGGTTTAAGGGGTGTGTGTGGTGTGTGTGTGTGTGTGTGTGTGTGTGCGCACTTCTTTTCTACATTGTCAGGATCCCAGTTGTCCTAACATTTCAACTGAATGTCCTGAATAACTTTTTTGAAAAGTCAGGACTTTCCTCAGGTCTGAATTGTTCAAATGCTATTTTAAGCTTACGGGTTAGGTTTAGGGTTTCTGGGGTAAGGTTAGGGCTAAAGAGAGAGAGAGAGTGTGTGTGGTGTGTGTGTGTGTGTGTGGTGTGTGTGTGTGTGTGTGTGTGTGTGGTGTGTGTGTGTGTGTTGTGTGTGTGTGTGTGTGTGTGTGTGTGTGTGGTGTGTGGTGTGTGTGTGTGTGTGTGTGTGTGTGTGGTGTGTGTGTGTGTGTGTGTGTGTGCGTGTTGCCAATATGTGTATACGTGCGTGTCACTCATGTACATGCGTGCATGTTGGTGCTTGCGTGTGCGACAATGCGTGTGCGCACATGCATGTGTGTGTTTGTGCATGTGTAAAAGACATTTGCATGCATTACTTTGCTATGCAGTCTGTTTACTTAAGAATACTGTAGAAAGGAATGTCAATGTTCATTGATGTGATATTGTGGCAGCTTTGTATTCTGAAGGGAGCAGAACATACCTGTACATGGAGACATCCCAAACGACATCCTATTCCCTATATAGTGCACTATTTTTGAACTGGGCTATAGGTATGCATCCCATGTCAGAATGGAAGATGTTTGTTTAGCAGCTACTCCCCTGGGGTTCTTTGTTAGACATTCAACAGATACGTATCTGACTGAATACACTGAATTCTCACCTAGAAGAACAGTTTTAAGACTTCAGCTACAAGTGATATCTTGAGTGACTCAAATGAAGTCAAAGTTTGGTTGTAGTCTACATTTTGGTTGATCATTAGGATATTGCAATAAGTTACAAAAAATATGTGTCATACAAAGAGATATTGACACAGTGCATTTTATGTAAGTGACAGTATATTTTCAAGGTTGTGTTCTTCTTATGTAGGTCTACCACACAGAACAAGAAAAGAGGGGAAACACAAGTCAACAATGAAAAGTTGAGGAAGAAAGACTGCTTTCCAAATATTGAAAGTCCCAAGAAGTAAAGTATCTTCCACAGAAGTAAAGTCAAAGGCAGTAAAGTATTTCCACAGCAGGAAAGTATCTTCCACAACAGTAAAGTATCTTCCACAGAGTAAAGTCCTACGGCAGTAAAGTATCTTCACAGAAGTAAAGTCCACAACAGTAAAATATCTTCCACAGACTAAAGTCCCACAGCAGTAAAGTATCTTCCACAGAAGTAAAGTCCCACAGCAGTATAGTATTTTCCACAGAAGTAAAGTCTACGGCGTAAAGTATCTTCCACAGAAGTAAAGTCCCACAGTAGTAAGTATCGTCCACAGCAGGAAAGTATCTTCCACAGCAGTAAAGTATATTCCACAGAAGTAAAGTCCCACAGCAGTAAAGTATCTCCACAGAAGTAAAGTCCAACAGCAGTAAAGTATCTTCACAGCAGTAAAGTATTTCCATTAGAAGTTAAGTCCACAGTAGTAAAGTACGTCCACAGCAGGAAAGTATTTCCACGGCCAGTAAAGTTATATTCACAGAAGTAAATCCCACAGGCAGAAGTATCTTCCACAGAAGTAAAGTCCACAGCAGTAAAGTATTTCCACAGAAGTAAAGTCCCAGCAGTAAAGTATCCAGCAAGTAAGTATCTCATAGAAGTTAAGTCCCAGTAGTAAAGTATCTCCACAGCAGTAAAGTATCTTCCACAGCAGTAAAGTATCTTCCATAGAAGTAAAGTCCACAGCAGATGGTGAGCATGGAAACGAATTGTGTGTGTGTGTGTGTGTGTGTGTGTGTGTGTGTGTGTGTGTGTAGAAGATTCTGAATTAGAGCTTTATCTCACTAGTTTACGAGTTTACAGGAAAGGGAGTTGCAATCGTGTATTAGCTTTTTACAAATGTTTAAGTGAAGAAAGAAAATCTAACATATGTGTGAAAGGTGTCTGTAGAAAAATACAAATGTTACAAGGGACTGTGAAAATTCAGGAAGCCTGAGAAACACACATGGCGATCACATTTTCAGTGAGGGAGCGCTGGTCAACCTGGAATGTTGTTGCAAAAACAAATACAAGTCATTTCTAATTGCTTTACTTTTGCACAAAAAGCCTGGTTCCAGCCAAAGGGACAGAGGTAAATCTCCGGTCTGTCTGGCCTGAGTCCACACTGACCTCAGAGAGTGCCATCTTTCAACCACCCCAGCAAAAAAATAGAAATAAAATGGGCAAACCAGGTACAGTTTCAGCAGGCTCTCCAAGACAGTTAAAGCAGAGGTCAGATGAGTTACTTTAGAGAAAATAAGCTCCTGTAAGTCATGATCTTGCTCAATATTAGTGTTATATTATTTCAAAACACTTCATTATGTGCTGCCCTAGAGGTTTGATGACCTCATCTGTGGCAAGCTAAATGATAGCATCAAAGAAAACACTAATGACAAATCTTTGTGCAGGAATATGTTAGGAGTATGCTCAAGATGAGTTATATGATCGGATACGAAAACTTTATTGTTCATTTACATGGACATACATTTTGTGAATTTACTCTCTCAGTGTAATGATTGAGTTAATGTAACAATACACATAATCATTTTGGAAGGAGAAAACATGCCCATCTACTGTAGATGTACGCTAGTGGTACCATAGTAAACTTTTTGGAATGTGGAAGAATGAACTATATAATGTGTAAATCTATGCCATGGTCATGTTTGCTGAATGGACAAATTACCATCTGAGCCCCAAAGAACAGCCGGGGTAAGTGATCCGCGGGTCCGCGGGTCATCAGCCTATGCAGGCAGTTAATGGTAAATGCTTCAAAACGCTAATTCAATGAATATCATCAGTATCCTAAAAGGGCCTCCTAAGAGCACTAAGAATAAACAACTGTTACACAGTTCTTCAACGTGTTTCAATGACGTCCAAAAACACTCCAAACATACTGTAGTGGCGGAAGTTAGGTTTCACTAAGGTACTTGTACTTAGTAAGCAGTTTGTGGGAGGCAGGATTTGTTAGGGTGCATCCCAAATGGCATCCTATTCCCTGTATTGTGCACTTCTTTTCCCCATAGCCCTATGGGCTTGGTGCACTTAATAGGGAAAATGGTGCCATTTGGGACGCARCCTCAACCTAGGGGTAGGACTCTCTGGTTACATATGGCCCAATGTTCCAGATATCAGTATGGCCTTCACATTATCAGGACCTGCTGCCATCCAGGGAATGCTCCGTGAGTGCGTCACTGTATAGAAAACTGGAAAGGAAAATTACCAGGACTTAAGATAATGTTCATAACTTTTCCTCGCAGTGGCGGACTGGGACAAGAATTCGGCCCTGGCATTTTATCCACACCAGCCCACATCACTGCGCGCACCGCCAGCTCAATAAATAAATAGTTTAATCTAACACGTCCAAGCAGGAATGCATGATTGAACCTAATCCAGTGATTGTCATGAATTTTGGGTTGACAATTAGACTACACTACCGGTCAAAAGTTTTAAAACACCTACTCATTCAAGAGTTTTTCTTTATTTTTACTATTTTCTACATTGTAGAATAATAGTGAAGACATCAAAACTATGAAATTACAGATATGGAATCATGTAGTAACCCAAAAACTGTTAAACATATCAAAATATATTTTATATTTGAGGTTCTTAAAATAGCCACCCTTTGCCTTGATGACAGTTTTGCACTCTTGGCACACTCTTAACTAATATCATATGCTAATTGATTTGCCTTCAACACCTGAGGAAGTGGAAACTCAAAAGACATTAACTAGATCGCTAACTCTAAATATAATACCCACCACAGGAGGCTGGTAAGGGGAGGACGGCTCATAATAATGGCTGGAATGGAGTGAATGGAATGGTATCACACACTTGGAAACGATGTGTTTGATACCATTCCATTGACTCGGTTACAGCCATTACTATGAGCGTCCTTCTATGTTTCTCTTAGTAGCCATGTATTCATCCAACAGTGAATGTAATGTCCTAAAAAAACTCGCAATGGCCGGTGCGCATTTCGCACGCAGTCCAGCTTCACATCTCAAAGCCATATCAAATATCTTGGTTGTAAAATAATTGCTATTGAGCTGAATATTGAGAGTTGAGAAATAAAGTATACCTACAGAAAGCTGAGATCCTCCTCTCTTCGACATATTTCAATTGCATTTTCATATGATAAGAATACATTTTTCTCTTGAGCGCATGGTGGGGAGAGAAGATTGGCTTGCTCATCCATCATCAGGCCTCAGCAAGGGAACAGACACAGCCACCAGTGGAGGCTGCTGAGGGGAGGACGGCTCATATTAATGGCTGGAACGGAGCAAATGGAATGGCATTTGATTTTTGATACCCATCCACTCATTCCGATCCAGCCATTACCACGAGCCCATCCTCCCCAATTAAGGTGCCACCAACCTCCTGTGACAGGCACAGGACAGACACTTTCGTTACAGGAATCATGAGGATAATGCACTTTACTGTTTGCCAAAATCATGGTTTTAGCCACCCCAAAAATAGGATATTTTGAGTGATGTAACAATGTAGAATGTGCTCTTTCTATGTTTATAGGCACCTTTTATGCTTTTTACAATCCATGATCTTGTCTAACTAATGACAGAGTCGGAGCACACTCAGCTAGCACATTCAACAAAAAAATGGTCCAGCCCATCTGGCATTTGCCAGAATTGCCAGATGGCCAATGTGCCCCTGCTTTCTTGTCCTGGAGGTCCACAGTAGGGGGCATTTTTTTAAGCTACAACCCAGCGTTATAACCCCTGATTCAACAATAATATAATATGCCACTTAGCAAACGCTTGTATCCAAAGCAACTTACAATAATGCTTGCAAACATTTTATGTATGGTTGGTCCCAGGAATCAAAACCCCTATCAAAGCATGCAAGCACCATGCGCTACCAACTGAGCTACAGAGGACCACTATGTGATGTAGAAAAAAATTGTTTCACTTCACATGCATAATATGCATATTATCTGTTTAAGAGTACAGCAGCTGGACGGCAGAGGAGGAAAACTTGACGACACCTGCCATTGGCTACTTCCAACGTCCTCTCCTACTCACTTATACATACATCAGGATGTCAATCTTACTTTGTCAACTCCGGAAGCCAACCTCCCCTAATGGTGTTCCCTAGTTATCGCAACCAAATGACTGCTCCAACAACAACAGCAACACACTGACTGAGAGGGTACTTCTGCTAAACCTATCCCATGCAGCCACTGCCTTCAGCTGTTTAGGTCCTGACAAAGAGGATCTTGTTAATTGTTTCTTTATGAGATTAATCCTGAACTTGTGCAGCTTTGAAAAAAAGGACACCCGTAAACAGCTGCAACAGCATTCCACGCACCACTCAGATGTTTGCTGGGGACTTAGTATATGTCCCAAATGGCACCCTATTCCCTACGTAGTGCACTACTTTTGACCAGGGCCAATAAGTCTGTTAACAAACATCTTGTTAGTATCTTTCATTTCAACTAAGTACAGTTGACTTCATAGAGGTCTGGAGAATAATTCAATGTGTAATCTCATAAGGATTCAATGGAGCTGTGCAAATACATGATGTGWGATGTATAGGTATGAGAGACAACAGAACCATCAGTAGTGTGATTGTGTCCATTGTTTACCTTTGCTGGTTTCCTAACGGCCTAGTCAGCTAATCGGTCCCATCAGCGTGTCTGCCTGCCTGCAGTAGAACCGCTGCAGAAAGCCATTCTCAAGGAATAGACTAAACTCCTGAAAGACTACGTGTTATACATAACCAGAGGCGTGCAATAACAAATTACAGAGTTCAATTATACAAAGGCAGACGGGCCACTCATTATCTCATCCACTGTGAAAGGACATGTGAAATAAACATTTTCCTGGCATTTTTCTCGGTTTGCTTGCCACGAAGAAAATGCTATAAAAAAAAACAAATAGATAATGTCAAATACAAATACTTTCAAACAATCTCTTGAATCTCGTGGACCTCCCTTATCTTGATTTGTTTTCTTTTCGTGTCCAGTTTATGTTGTCTACATCTCATTGGTCCTGATTATTGAAACAGATTGAAAATAATGCTCTGACTGATCTCAGTAATCAGAGAGATAGAGAGAGCAGCAGAGATGTATATTGTAGATTCCATGGCTGATTATTTTGCTATTCCCTTCCTTTGTGGGTACCAGTGAGTGAGGTCATGGCATGCGGCTGCCTGTTTGCATTCTCTAAACTGTGTGGCATTTTTTGTTAGCTTTTGTCTCTTTGTTTATTTCGGATAAACTCTTCCTGTCTGCGTGGGGGGAGCGTGGAGCGTTAGGCTCTGTCTCTATGTCTTCCTGGGTGGTACTGGGACACCGCGGCCTGTAACACAGAGACGGTTCTAGGCTGCAGGCTAGTCTTCCCACAGTGAGGCGGGCTATGAGAAATGGCAAGGCAGACCTCAGGGCCCACATTCTCGAAACAAAGACAGCTAATTATCTGTCACTGTTGACAACGCAGGTACTGTTGAAAGGCRCCAATCATCTGTCCCATAGGTGGAGACCTAGAGAGAAGCGAGCATCTATCCTGTAACTCTACTGTACTGTACTACAGCAAACATGTACAGTATCAGACAGGGCCTCAATGGGCCCTAGATCCATCAACACAGCGCTTGGCACACTGGCCGGGCTAAACCACTTGATGATTACTGGTGGTCAGTTCAGTGGTCAGCGGCTGCAGCTCATTCAGCTCCGAAGCGATGCAGGTCAGGACAGGCCAGGGCAGGATGACCCCTAGCAGGAAGGAGAGAGGCTGGGAGATGAGTTGTTGGCAGGGCCGTGCTGCATCCATGGGGGAGAGACAGAGGAGCAGGGCAGAGGGCAGCTAGGCTGGCTGTCAGAGATGGAGTGGAAGGAGCAGAGGGCCCCCCATCCGGTGACCGCTTCACACCCAGATGGTGTGTGACCTGACAAATAGGGGTCAGTCTGTGGGCTCTCAGACCGGCCTGTTAGCATGGGGGGCGAGCAACTATTGTTGTCCTCCGAGTAGAAAGGATAGAGGATAGCCAGTAGTAGGCAGGGAAATGTATAATTGATCAAGTTGTATCTCTTGTATCTGCAATTCTTTTTCAAATAACAATATTCAAAACAACATTATGTAAAGATTTAAATGATAGTTAGAGCCTCACTTTCATAACGGCTAGTTTCCTTTCCTCTTGCCTTGCACTAATTTTACTAGTTAATCCAAATAATCCGTGTTTGTTTTTTTAGACATGCCAGGCATGCCATATCTGACGCAACTGAAGTATGCGTTAAGTTAACAGTTTTCACATTCTTTTTGGCCTTTAATCATCCTCTTCATATAGTTTGCATTAGATGCTTTTAGGCGGCTTTTAAGGCACCTGCACACTCATTCATTTACACTTGTCTGAGCTGAAGCACGTCCTGTTCCCTTAACAGCTCTTAACGCCCATCTAAAGCTCTCTGGGTTATGCAAACAGATGCCATCAAGCATAGGAAATGTTTTGTCTGTACTCCATTAGCTCACAAATGGCTGCCTCAACACACTGCATGTCATAGTCTGGAAGAGACTCAAGCATGCTAAGACAGATATCTTGAAACATGCTTCGCACTTTGATCAAACATTGAGAAGGCAGCTTCGAACTTTGGTAAGGAGGAAGGGAGACTACATTAATAATGAATTCAATTGAGTGTATTAGACTAGTTTAAACATGTATTTTGGGTCAAACTACTATCAAATGGCAAATTATTTGCGGACATACAATATGTACCCATGAGCCTCTTTACCAAGCCATTTAAACACACGCATATGAAAATTGCTCTAGGAAATTGCCAATGTTCAACAAACATCCTTGAACTCTGTGAATAATGTATTCATGCGTAACAAACAGAGCACATCCACTTCCACTCCTCCATTCCCCGTCTGTTTTCCTCATGACACTACCCATTGAAAGCCCCATGAATGACTGTCTATCTAGGTTCTCTCTCAGTGGGTTTTTCCCCTTCCTTCCTGTGTGCTCCTCCGAAGGGCTGTGTGCTCTGGTGTGGACCAGTCCAATTCCGGCATCCCGCCCTTGCCTGCCACTGTTTAGATTCCTCACTTAAACATCTCCGCCTGATTTATGCGGAATCCGCTTGGCGTTTTTCTCCGGAAGCCCGGGGATCAGTGGGAACAACGTTGGGAATGGCAGGACTCTACAGCCTCTCCAGAGGAGAACACAGTCCCCGCTATGAGACCTGATTAAGACAAGTGTTCTATCAACAACTTCAGCTCCGGGCGTTTCCTTCCTGAGGTTTACCACAGAAATCCCAGTCCCGCCTGCCCAGCCAGGACTCGTAGTCGTGCAGTGATGTTTCTGGTACATACCTGGAGCTACTGTAGCTGGAGGTCTCCCGGGGTGCGTCCCAAATGGCACCCGTAGGGCTCTGTTCAAGAAATGCACTAAATAGGGAATAGGGTGCTATTTGGGCCAAAGCCCCAGCTCCTCTGCAAGGCAGCCTGGCTGTGACCTAGAGAGAAAACACAGAGGGAGATGAAGAGATTAGTTGATCATCCTCTCTGATGACAGGGCCTGCTGATGTGTTGCCACAGAACCAACATCTATCCGTGTCTTTCTGTAGGGATAGGAAATAAGCGRGGGCTGAATGCTTTTCTGGGTTTTACATGAGTTTTCTATACACTAGGCTCTACGACAGACTAGCGTTCTGTCCAGGGGGTATGCTTGTACATTAAGCTGCTTCAAACTGCAGAAACAGAACATAGGCTGGATTCTGTCCTGTGGCCTGTTCTAGCTCGGATAAGGCTTACTTACTAATTATATACAATCCTTTTCAAGGCACTTACGATAAGCAACCTTTTCAATAATGGTGCGCTTATTGTTAAGGCTTACTGTAGTTCAGTTTCTATGTCTACCACTGTTGCAAGATGGCACTACAGTACAGTAAGAAATGCCATGGCAATCATATCATGAAATCAAGAAATCCCCAGCGGTTATTTTCACTCTTCCCTGCAGCGTGTGAGTCTGGCTCCAGACTAAGCCAACAGGCCAGAGACCAGACCGGACTACATGAGATGGGCGAGGAAAGAGCCCCACATTTCTCTGTGGTGAAAGCCCCGTTCAGCAAATGGCAGCTGTTCACATTTCCTGCGTATTGAATGTCGAGTAGTTGACATCCCTCATTTGCTGAGTGCATTATTAACAGATGGACTTCCTGGTTGTGTTAATGCAGGTCTAAGATTGGGAAATGGGAGAAATGCAGATAGTACTCAACCCTGCACTGTGACTTGGCACAGCTGCTCCATTCAAGAGCCTGTGTGTGTAATGTGTATATGTATGTGTGTGCGTGTGCGTGTGCGTGTGGTGTGTGGTGTTGTGTGTGTGTGTGTGTGTGTGTGTGTGTGTGTGTGTGTGTGCGTGTGTGTGTGTGTGTGTGTGTGGTGTGTGGGCTGTTTGAATGCAAGCTTCGACCTTAGACCACAGTTGTTTAATTTCCTAGTGGAGTGATTTGATTATGATTTGATTGCAAATCAAATCACTGTACTGTCTTATCATACTGTACTGTCTTATCATACTGTACTGTCTTATCATACTGTACTGTCTTATCATACTGTACTGTCTTCTATACTGTATGCTTTATAACTGTGTCTATCGAGAAAACATTCAGTTACAGTTTTTTTTTTACAATCGGTAACATCCTTTTGTCCAATCTGTCGTCACATTTTCAAAACTCTAAACACAATTAGCACAACATCCGTCTGTTGTGGACCAGACCATTAACCACAATTCATGTGTTTTCACAGAATATGCAGTCAATTAACACGTTTCTAAAAATGCTTACATTTTCTTTTAATACAAGCTTACCCAATCCCAAAATTCTGGAATCTTTCTTGTCTTATTACAAATGCTTGCACACAGCCATGCCAGAAATGAAGACCTAATGTTCCAAACCTTAAATATAGTTAAGCCTCTACTTCTGCAACAAACAGCATCAAAGCTTATTGAAACAGCTGATAAGCATTTTTGAATGAACAGATCATTGAACATTGAGAAATATGATTTACTGTAAGTTGTGTAAAATAGACCAACCACAGGTGATTCCAATTCAATCGAGAACATAGCCCCGGTGTTGAAGTTTTTTCAATTACATGGACATACACAGTAAAAAGGGGACTCTTTGGGTTGATTTTTGTCAATGTGGATACAAAGCAACACAGAGGTAGCAGAAAAAGGAATAGTGTCTGGACAAGGGAGAGGAAGTAGCTGGACCAGGGAGAGGAGTAGTTGACAGGGAAAGGAGTAGCTGGACCAGGGAGAGGAGTAGCTAGGACCAGGCAGAGGAAGTAGTTTGGACCAGGGAGAGGAGTGCTGGACCAGCAAGGAGTAGGGACAGGCAGAGGAGTAGCTGGACAGGCAAGGACTAGTGGACCAGGGACGAGGAGTAGCTGGACCAGGAGGGAGGAGTAGCTGACCAGCCAAGGAGTAGCTGACCCAGGCAGAGGAGTAGCTGGACCAGGCAGAGGAGTAGTTGGACCAGGAGAGGAGTAGCTGGACCAGCAACAGAGCGAGTAGCTGGACCAGGCAAGAGGAGTAGTGGACCAGGCAGAGGAGTAAGCTGGCAAGCAGAGGAGTAGCTGCGGCACGGAGAGGAGAGCCTGGGCCAGGCAGAAGGAGGGTAGTTGGACCAGGCAGAGGAATAGCTGGACCAGGCAGAGGAGTAGCTGGGCCAGGCACAGGAGTAGCTGGACCAGCATAGAGTAGCTGGACCAGGCATAGAAGTAGCTGGACCAGGCAGAGGAGTAGCTGACCAGGCCAGAGGAGTAGCTGGACCAGGCAGAGGAGTAGCTGGACCAGGCATAGGAGTAGCTGGACCGCAGGCAGAGGAGTATAATTGGACCAGGCAATAGGAGAGCTGGAGCCAGGGCCAGAGGAGTAGTTGGACCAGGACGGGAGGAGTAGTTGGACCAGGCAGATGAGTAGCTGGACCAGGGAGAGGAGTAGTTGGACCAGGACAAGGGAGAGGAGTAAGAATGCATGGTGGTGTTCAAAGGAGAGTAGGAGCTGTTGTCACTGATGAAATAAGAGCCACCATCATAGACCATGTGATAAACCATGGTCTATCACTGAGAAAGGCTGGTGAAAGAGTCCAGTCTAATACCATGGTCTATCACTGAGAGGGACTGGTGAAAGAGTCCAGTCTAATACCATGGTCTATCACTATCACTGAGAGAGGCTGGTGAAAGAGTCCAGCCTAATACCATGGTCTATCACTGAGAGAGGCTGGTGAAAGAGTCAGGCCTAATTACCATTGTATATACACTGATGAGGGCTGGTGAAAGAGGTCCAGCCTAAATACGCTGGTCTAATCACTGAGCAGGGCGCTGGTGCAAAGAGTCCAGGCTAATGGTCTATCACTGAAAGAGTCCAGTCTAATAACATGGTCTATCACTGAGAGAGGCTGGTGAAAGAGTCCAGCCTAATCTCAGACGGTCAACCGTGGCTTCCATTATCCAGAATGTTCAACAAACCAACAGGTAAGTAATGCATTTCACAAGGGCTTCTTCTATCATTACTGTTGCTATGTCCCACAGTAACTGTAGGCCACCAGTCCCAATGCAAATACATATGTTGTATTTTTGTTCCTCTAAAGGACTCAACATCTTCCTCCCTCTGTGAGAAGAGGAAAGCTCCCCGGTGAAGACCAAGAGCCTGCCATTGTAATGTAGGATTGGTCCTTGCTGACAATGCAATAAAACKGAGAAAAATTCAGAGGACAACCTGGTATTTCACAATGTGGAAAGCATCAGCCTGACTMCCATYGCTCGGACTCTGACCAAACACAGTTTGAATGAAACAGTTGCACACAGTTCCTTTTGAAAGGTCAAGGAACTCCGGCACCAATACGTCCAGGTATGGTGTCTATCCARCATGTCTTGTTCTATAGTGAGTTTTACACTATGCTACTCTACATGTAAACGTGGGTTACAGTACATACAGTAGGACATACTGAAAAGCATTTACACATATCTATCTTTCATAGAGTCATGGAGTTGGAGGCTAATCAGACCCCACATGAAATCATTGATGTAGACGAGGCAGGGTTTAACCTGGAAAAAACACGTTGGCGGGGAAGAAACGTCATGGGGAAAAGGGTCACCGTTGATGTGCCTGTTCAGAGAGGAGGAAATATCACAATGTGTGCTGCAGTCTGGAGTGCTGGTTTGGTCCTGCAGAAATGCCAGATTGGTTCCTACAACACTGAGCTCCTTCTKYTGTGTTTAGATGACCTCCACCAACAACTGGTGCCAGAAGCAGAAAGGGAACAGGTGGGAGGAAACAGGAGGACATTTGTGATTGCATGGGACAATGTAGCATTCCACCATTCACATGCAATCACAAACTGGTCTGCAGCCCATCCAAGAATGGTTTCCCTTTTCCTCCCCTCTACTCGCCTTTCTTCAACCCCATTGAGGAATTTTTTTCTGCCTGGAGGTGGAAAGGGTATGATCATCGGCCACATGACCAAATGTCCCTCCTGGATGCAATGGATGCCGGCTGCAAAGACATCTCAGCTGAAGACTGCCAGGGGTGGATAAGGCAKGCCAAACATTTCTATCCAAGGTGCATAGCGAGAGACGACATAAGATGTGATGTGGACGAGAACATGTGGCCAAATGCTGAAGATCCTATAGATTAGAACAGAACTGTGCATTTTTGTGTTTTTTCCCTTCTGTGCCTTTTTTACTGTAATTGTGTTTTATTTTTACACATTTGGAACCAAAGGCCATATATGTTGGATTTCTTGTTGATCACTGGCAGCAATTTCATGTTGCTAATAAAGCTTTTACTGCAGCAATTCTGTCACTTACAATTTTTTCTACTGTACATTCTATAAAGTAAAGATGACTCATTCACTTTTAGATCATATGTTGCCAAAATAGCACACATTCGACACTCAACCAAAAAATGTAGWGTGGTTTACAGTAAAAGGAAACTGAATGATAAAAAACAATGGATTTCCTTTTTCTCTATTGATGCAGGCAGAACTGAAACATGACAAGTAATGCAGTTTTTGTAATGCCATCAACTGTTTGTGTTTTTAAAGTCATTGTGCTATGATTGACTATATGTTCCTCTTGGATAGAAAACATGTTTTGACAGAATGATTAGATATTGAGTCGGGTTTGCCGTGTTTTGATAGAGCTAGTGTATGTAGATTTTTTGGGGGGCATTTTGAAATGTAGAGTTGGTATTTACAGTTTTTTACAATAACTTTGGCACTAATTTCGGAACCTTGAGGTCATATTTCAAAACTCTATATACAAAACTCACAACCAATGATTAAAATGCAAAGTTTTCAAAAGTCTAACCCTTTTTCCAATTGCTTGGATACAATACACATAAAGCTAAGATCATTTGTTCATTGAACTAAAATCACCGGTTCAAAATGACACAACTTAACATCACAGTATTACCATTTCAAAATGCAATTCACACATTACATTTGAGATGACTGTCTATTCATTTCATTACAATGATCTAACTATCAATTAATACAACTGCTCAAAATGATAAGTAACTGTTGCATTACTCTTAATGCATAGTTTTATGGAAACTGACAAACAATATTCCATGTTTAGATCATGAGAGTTTCAGGATAATGAGATCCATTGACACCAATTTCCGTGGAACATGAACCAATTGGACTACATTATCTATGGATGTAATATTTCATCATCATTCTTTCTATGGTCCCATGTACCACTTTTCCAGACCATGTTTCAGATTTGACATTACTGTACACTCACCGGCTACTTTATTAGGTACACCTATCCAGTACTGGGTAGGACCCCCTTTTGCCTCCACAACAGCCTGAATTATTCTCGGTGTTGTACGTTAAGAGATGCCCTTCTGCACACCACTGTTTTAAACAGCTGTTATTTGAGCATTTGTAACCTTTCTGTTAGCTTGAATGAGTCTGGACATTCTCCTCTGACCCCTCTCATTAACAAGGTGTTTTTGCCCACAGAACTGCCGCTCACTGAATGTGTTTTGTTTATCGCACCATTCTCTGTAAACTCTAGAGACTGTAGTGCGTAAAAATCCCAGGAAGGCAGCTGTTTCTGAGATGCTGGAATCACCATGTGTGGCATCAACAATCATACCACGGTCAAAGTTGCTTAGATTACGCATCTTGCCCGTTCTAATGTTTGGTCGAACAACATCTAAAGCTCTCTACTCTATATACTCTATATAGTTGCAGGCAGCCACATTTGCTGTTCGAATGTAACCTTCCTTGATGAGCTAAATCAGGTCTGTAGAGCTGATGGCAGAACCTATGTCATTGTGTGAGATAATGTCAGGTTCCACCATGCTCAAATGGTTTCAGGCCCATCCACAATTTACCACCCTGTACTTACCCCCATACTCTCCTTTCCTTAACCCGATTGAGTAATTTTTCTCCACATGGATGTGGAAGGTATATGATAGGCGCCCTCACGAACAAGCCACCCTTCTCCAGGCCATGGATGACGCATGCAATGACATCACRGCAGACCAGTGTCAGGCCTGGATTCGCCATGCCCGAAGATTCTTCCCAAGATGTTTGGCTAATGAAAACATCCATTGTGATGTGGATGAGAACCTGTGACCAAATCCACAAGACAGGGTTGATGGAAATATAGAAGTACAGTAATCAATCTTTTGTTTTGCTTTTTACAGTAAGCYAGGTGAGGAACACTGCAGTTGACCTTTAACTGTYTTTTCTTTTTTTGTAGCTAATTATTTTTGCTTTGATTCAAAGAAACCTATGTTGTGATTTTATTGTATTTCATCAATAAATGTCATATTTTGTTCAATGATTCCACTGTGTCTGTAGTATTCTCTCTACTAGTCCTTTTACAGTGATGTATTTACGTGTAGTAGCATAATGAAACATGTATCACATACTACAATATTTAATGATTGTACGAACAACTACACAGTGAATCTATCGGTATCTTGTGTGTGGGTGATCTAAATGAATGTTCCTATGGTATTTCATGATAAATGAGTTATTTGAACCAATGATTCTGCAAGTGCAAGGTTTCTAGACCGGGAAACGCTTGTTAGCAATTGTAAAAAACGGTAATATACAATATTGTAGCATAGTGGTTCACAGACGGTGGGTGTGTCCAAAATGGCACCCTATTCCCTATATAGTGCACTACTTTAGACCGGAGCCCATAGTAGGGTGCAATTTGGAATGCATTAATGTCCTACATAGACTTAATCACAGAATAAGCTAACTGCATCATACTATTTTATAATGAGCTCGGGTCAAACCAAGCTTTTGTCCACTGGCATTCCTACACTATACTTGGCCTTCGTGAGTGTGTGTCTGTGTGTGTGTCTCTGTCTGTGTGTGTGTGTGTGTGTGTGTGTGACTTGTGTGTGTGTGTGTGTGTTGTGTGTTGTGGTGTGTGTGTGTGTGTGTTGTGTGGGTGTGTGTGGTGTGTGTGTGTGTGTGTGTGTGTGTCTGTGTGTGTGTGTGTCTGTATGTGTGTGTCGGTGTGTGTGGTCTGTCTATCTTTCTGTCTGCCTGCCTGCCTGTCCTCTCTGTGTGTTGGTGTGTGTGTGTGTGTGTGTTGTGTGGTGGTGTGTGTGTGTGTGTGTGTTGTGTGATGGTGTGTGTGTGTGTGTGTGTGTGTGTCTGTGTGTGTGTGTGCTGTTGCGTGTGTTGTGTGTGTGTGTGTGTGTGTTGGTGTGTTGTGATGTGTGTGTGCAGTGTTGTCTGTCGTGTTGCGTGTGTGTGTGTGCATGTGCGTCTGTCTGTTGTGTGTGTGTGTGTGGTGTGCTTGTGGTGTTGTGTTGTGTGTGTGTGTGTGTGTGTGTGTGTTGTTTGGGTGTGTGTGTGTGTGTGTGTGTGTGTGTGTGTGTGTGTGTGTGTGTGTGTGTGTGTCTGCTTTGACATAAGGCAAACGCATGGTGGTCTGGAGTGTTGAGCTTCTTGGTGTTGCATGTATTGAAACCAGAAATAACACATATTTACGAAAGAGCAGCTGTGCTGTTGATTTCAGCTGAACTGTAGTGTTCGAATAGATTTTAACAACCTGCACACCTTAAATCTATCTGCAAATTTGGCTCGATGAAGTGTTACTTAGGCACTTAGATAATTGTTAATGCACAATATAGATCGTAAAGTCCTTAGTCTGCACATGTTTTCATCCTTACACATTTCACTTTCAACATGTTTTTCTCCCTTTGGCTATCACACCTGCCATGTGCTATGTATTGCGTAATATAATTATACATACCTTCTTGTCTTGTTACGTCCCAAATGGAACTCTTTTCCCTATATAGGCCACTTCTTTCAGCCAGCCCAGTTTATATCGTTCATCCATATCTGCTTCTATCACTTCTTCTGATGGCCACGATATCAACTAACAGAGATAGAATGTATGACATACTGTATGACATGGAAATGTACAGATTTGATAGTTTAAACAGCATTTTTTCTTTGTATGGTCACTCTTTTGGGATGATATGCATCTTATTTAGCTCCATATGACAAAGCAGGTCAAATGAATGCAGTACCACATCTACAGTATTTGTCATTTTGGATTGAAACGACCTAAATCCCTTCATCAGGGAAGCATCTGTTTTCTTTACATTAGAACAAAGAGCTTCAATTGCAGCTATATTACTGTAAGCCGTTGGACCCAGTCTGAATTACTAATTTGACCACAACATTTTTAAAGCTATCAATTTATATTTAATTGTTTATATAGTTACAGCAAATCTTATTTTATAATTTAGATCAAATGCCTGTATCCTTTTCTTTATCAAGGGAATTTATTTTCTACTTTCCATTAGCCTGATTAGAAGTTATAAGAACCCGTCCGTGTAACTCATTTGAACACAACGTTTTCAAAGCTATTAGTCACAACAGTATGTACAGGTTTGTTCCGTGCTGCCTGCCACCCCCACAATTTGTGTGCGTCTCAAATCGCCCCTTATTCCCTGCATACGACTCAAGTAGTGCACTACTGTATATACATGGAATAGGGTGCCATTTAGGACGTTACCCACGTGGGCTCATTTAGAGAGATGTAAACCAGTCCACTTCCTGTATACATAGTCCCTGGCAGAGGAATTACTGGTACAGTTTATCTCAACTGTCTCCTGCCCACCTAACACACATTTGTTAACTCATCCAACCATTACAGTTGAAGCGTCAGGTTCTCAGAACAGGCCACATCCTAACTTTAGCTACTTTTCTTCTTATTTTTCTTTTTTTATGTGAATGTTACATTTTATAATAATTTTACATAATATTCTGTCTGTAGCATACCAACATAACTTTACTGTCCAGAAATGTATGTCGGTACAGAACTGTACAGTAACCTTTTGCCTGTTGGCATCTACACAGTGATGCCAGGGAAATGACTGACTGACTGACTGGTAGGCTAACTGACTGACTGACTGACTGGCTGGCTAACTGGCTGACTGGCTGGCTGGCTGGCTGACTGGCTGTGGTCTGGTCTGGTCACAGAGCTGACTGAATGAGCCTGACTGAGCGAGTGGTGCCAGACTGCCAGTGGCCTGCACGTTGTTCTGTCTCGCTGCCAAATCATAGCACTCAGCCAACAAATGGAGCATGACACATAGATCAATCTTAGAGTGGCGCCATGGCATGGACGGAGCCTGGGTCCCAAATGGCACACTATTCCATATACAGTGGGGAGAAGAAGTATTTGATACATTGCCGATTTTGCAGGTTTTCCTACTTACAAAGCATGTAGAGGTCTGTAATGTTTATCATAGGTACACTTCAACTGTGAGAGACGGAATCTAAAACAAAAATCCAGAAAATCACATTGTATGATTTTTAAGTAATTAATTTGCATTGTATTGCATGACATAAGTATTTGATACATCAGAAAAGCAGAACTTAATATTTGGTACAGAAACCTTTGTTTGCAATTACAGAGATCATACGAAGTATTTGATCACCTACAACCAGTAAGAATTCCGGCTCTCACAGACCTGTTAGTTTTTCTTTAAGAAGCTCTCCTGTTTCTCCACTCATTACCTGTATTAACTGCACCTGTTTGAACTCGTTACCTGTATAAAAGACACTGTCGCAC
>NC_036871.1:16677950-16682950 GCF_002910315.2 Salvelinus sp. IW2-2015
TCCTCTCGCCGTGTTGGGGAAGAATGAAGGATGAGTACAACACTACACAAGTAACACCCATTCCCCGAACCAGGGAACGACATACAGGATAGGAGTCAACATTCATTATCTTCTGGGAGTTGGATGCTTTACTGCCCCTAAGGGCAGACAGAGCGACGGACTAGCATCAAACGCGTCTCGAAGCAGAAGTCGGCATGGATCTGGCGCTTAACTGTATCGCGCAGATCTATCTTAGGACCAACCAGACCCATCTCTTCCCTTATCCTCTTCAGGCTAAGAAGCATGGTAGAAGGAGGCTTCGTCTGGGGTCTTCCACGGCGATGACAATGACCCGAAACACACAGAGCCAGGGCAACTAAGAGTGACTCCGTTAGAAGCAGCTCAAGGTCCTGGAGTGGCCTAGCCAGTCTCCAGACCGTGAACCATTAGAAATCTTTTAGAGGAGCTGAAAGTCCGTATTGCCACAGCGACAGCCCAGAAACCTGAAGGATCTGAGAAAGGTCTGTATGGAGGAGTAGGCCAAATCCCTGCTGCAGTGTGTGCAAACCTGGTCAAGAACTACAGGAACGTATATGTCATGCAATAAAATGCAAATTAATTATTTAAAAATCATACAATGTGATTTTCTGTATTTTTTGTTTTACAGACCTCTACATGCTTTGTAAGTAGGAAAACCTGCAAAATCGGCAGTGTATCAAATACTTCTTCTCCCCACTGTATAATCCACTACTTTTGACCAGTGCCCTAAGGGCCTTTGTCAAAAGTAGTCCATGCACTACAAGGAATARGATGCCATTTGGGACGCAGGCTGCTTCCCTGTTGGGCTGGCTGGGCTGCTTACCCCTTCACACACTGTAGCGCTGGACATTGTACACTCTGCAGCATGCCAAGTAGCAGACGAAAGACAGGACAGACAATTCTTATTGTTCTCTGAAATATACTGAATTCTAATGTAAATATGTGGGCATATGAAATAAAGGCATGAGGTTAGACCTAGGCTGAATTAATTTTGCTACCTAACTGTAGGAATGAGTAGAAATAAATACATTTCAATATAGGCCTTCTCTAAAGTTGGACTTATAAACTTATCCCTGTTTGTGAGCAGCCAGCTCATTGTGGTGAGCAGAAGAAGTAGGCTATACATTGTAAAGCATGTGTAGTAACTGAACAGATGAGTCTGGTGTAATTGCTGGGTATTTTAACCTCCAAATGTAATCTCTGTGTACATCCCAAATGGCACCCTATTCCCTGTAAAGTGCACTACTTTTGACCAGAGCCCTAATGGTACTGCACTATATAGGGAACACGGTGCCATTTGGGACACAGTCTCTCGGTGGAACTACCTGGATAAGTGATAGTATAATACATGCAGCAGAACATGGTCATTAAACAACAATTGACGTTTTTTTCAAAGAGGGATGGATTTCATTCAACTGTCGGACTTATTGCACCTGCTGCCTTGTGTAGCTAACCCCTATGGAGCTAACCCCTGTGTAGCTAACCCCTGTGGAGCTAACCCCTGTGGAGCTAACCCATGTGTAGCCAACCCTTGTGTAGCTAACCCTTGTGGAGCTAACCCTTGTGTAGCTAACCCTTGTGTAACTAACCCTTGTGGAGCTAACCCTTGTGTAACTAACCCCTGTGGAGCTAACCCCTGTGTAGCCAACCCTTGTGTAGCTAACCCTTGTGTAGCTAACCCTTGTGTAACTAACCCTTGTGGAGCTAACCCTTGTGTAGCTAACCCCTGTGGAGCTAACCCTTGTGTAGCTAACCCCTGTGGAGCTAACCCCATGTGGAGCTAACCCCTGTGTAGCTAACCCTTGTGTAGCTAACCCTTGTGTAGCTAACCCTTTACAGGAGGCACTGCAGGTGTTTTTCCATTGAGAAAAATTAAGTAGATTTTTTAATTTCCCCGGGGAAAAAACAGGTTACAGGATAAATTCATTAGTAGATGTATTACAGTACATTATTTAGATACAAGCAAGTATACACGGAGTATACCAAACGTTAGAAACACCTTCCTAATATTGAGTTGCACAGCTGTGTCAAGTTGGTTGATCTGTTTTAGATGAAGCATTACTTACTTCCCAATGTGGCATGTATTACAGCTAGCTATAACTGCACAACCCCACATGTGTAAAACACTGGCACTGAGCCAATAGGGAATTGGATTTTATAACCCCCAAAACAAGGTGTTTAACTGGTTGAGGTCCTTCTCACCCAGACAACGTATTTCTCCTTTTTTACTGCCCTTCTTTGTATTTGCAGTTTCTGGTAGCTACTATGCACTGAGTATACAAAACCTTAGGAACACCTTAATATTGAGTTGCACCCCGTTCACCCTCAGAACAGCCTCAATTCTTTGAGGCATGGACTCTACAAAGTGTCAAAAGCATTACACAGGGATGCTGGCCCATGTTGACTCCAATGCTTCCCACATTTGTATCAAGTTGGCTGGATATCCTTTGGGTGGTGGACCATTCTCGATACACAGAGTGAACACCCCAGCAGCGTTGCAGTTATGACACAAACCGGTGCGCCTGGCACCTACTACCATACCCAGTTCAATGGCACTGAACTGTTTTGTCTTGCCCATTCACCCTCTGAATGGCACACACACAATCCATGTCTGAATTGTCTCAAGGCTTAAAAATCCTTCTTTAACCTGTCTCCTCCCCTTCATCTACACTGATTGAAATGGATTTAACAAGTGACATCAATAAGGGATTATAGCTTTCACCTGGATTCACCTGGTCAGTCTATGTCATGGAAAGAGCAGGTATTTTTACTGTTTTGTATACTCAATGTAYACAGTACTGTATAACATTTTATATGACAAAATCCTCCCCAAATCAATCTCAGCACACAGCAGACGAGGCTGCATATGACTCCTTAAGACTCCTATAGATCCAGGGCTACATCCCAAATGGCACCCTATTCCCTAGTAGTAGTGCACTAAATAGAGAACAGGGTTCAATTTAGGAAACAGCCCAGCTCTCCATCCACAGCTTCCATTCAACAGGAAATGACCTGTGGCTTTTGGCTGATTGGTTTGTCCCTCATAGGCGGTTCTTGGGCGCAGGTCCACGGAGAATCCCTTGTCTCAGTGCTCCACACCGGACGCCAAATAGAAAAATCTCCCCAGTGCATTAAGGCTTTAATGAACTAATTCACTTTTTTGATGATCTCCCATGTCTCCCCTGCTCTGATTTATAGATTAGGGGGTGGAGGGGGGAGAAAGAGAGGAGGAAGAGAGAGACAAAGAGAGAGAGAGAGAGAGAGAGAGAGAGAGAGAGGAGAGAGCCGGAGAGGGAGGGCAGAGAGAACGAGAGAGAGAGAGAGAGGGAGAAGAGAGAGAAGAGAGAGAGCAAAATAGAGAGAGAAGAGAGAGAGAAAGAGAGAGATATGAGGGTGGCCCCTCTAGACTCACTTTTACTGCGGTCCCATGTGTTTGTGTTGGCCAGGCCGAGTGGCATGTGCAGCTGAGCCTTTTCCTCTAGAAGGAGACACAGGCAGACCCAGACCGAGGGAGGCTGAAGCTGAAGCTGGACACATGTAGTTAGACCGCTCTCTCCATGTTATCACAGCAGTTAGCTGTTACTGGAAACAAGGCCCACTGGCTGTTAACTGTAATGAAAATAAGACCCAGGTAGGCCGGTGGGGAGGAGAGGACGAGAGGAGAAAGGATGGAGGTGGGTAGGGAATGAGAAGGTGAGGAAGAGGAGGAGATGAGAGAAGAGGAAGGGGGGGGGGGGCATTGTGACAGTCTGTCCATCTGTCTGGTTATTGGACCAATGAGGATTCCTAAGAGGAATGCAGTATTGGGGAAATTAACAATTTTTAAACCTGCCTCCCCTTACAAACCCAAAACACCCACAGCACCTTAGAGAAATGCCACATTACTGATTGGTAGAATAGTGTTTTGTCCAATTTAAAATATCGATTAATGATTTTCAATGGTAAAGACTGAATATATTGCAACACAGTACGCTATAATGTCAGACATGAACACATAGCCCAAATATCTCTCCTATTCTCCCAGACCAGAAGAGCTCCAACTTGCTTTCCTCACATCCTAATGAGTCAGACTCACAGCCACATGGATCCTGACTGTGCAGGTTGGGAGAGAAGGGGCCTAAGTCAGTGAGAAGTTTTGGGGAGCAGACATGTTCAGTCAGGGAAAACAATCTGATAGCGTGTAGAGGGCCTGAACCCTGGTCCTCCTAACAACTACAGTACCTCAGTACTGTACAGTACTGAATCATAGTGATAGCTGTGCCACTAGAGATCCTGGTTCAAGCCCAGGCTCTGATCCAGGATCAGCCTTTTAGATTATAATGAATACTCATTACATAGACAGGCAGGACCTGAGGCAGGACCTGATTCTAGATCAGCACTTCTACCATGAGACACTTTATGAATAAGGACAATACGCTGGTTGTTGATCATGATGCTATCTCACAGCTCCCTCTAGCGTCCAGAAAAGCATTTGTTTGGTGTGAAATACTGATAWCTCTCATACTTCACTGCTGATCTTAGATATTGCAGTAGATAATTGACAGAGGCGACAGTAGTCGGTCACAGGCAAGAAGATTATAATACCCAATTATTATTTTAGTCATTTCATCCTCTTTCTGTGTAGCAGAAAATAATGTTTATGTATTTTATGATGAACATGCAGGTATCAAAAGTAAATGCTATAAATAATTTAAAATTCCTTATATTAAGCAAACCAGATGGCAAGATTTTCTTGTACCCTAACCCTAATCCTTTACAGATAGCCAGGGGCACACTCCAACACTCCAACATAATTTACAAATTAAGCATTTGTGTTTAGTGAGTCCACCAGATCAGAGGCAGTAGGGATGACCAGGGATGTTCTCTTGATAAGTGTGTGAATTAGACCATTTTCCTGTCTTTTGGAGTAAAATGTATGGAGTAAAAATGTAAAGTTGTCAAAAAAWAWATATATATATATAGTCAAGAAAAGTATAAATACC
>NC_036871.1:16685450-16688826 GCF_002910315.2 Salvelinus sp. IW2-2015
CCTGTCTTGGTGGATGTCTTAAGCATCTGGTGGATTTACTGTGGGGTGGAAGGGAGGGAGGGTGGCGGCCAGCCAGACTGTTTGTCAATGAGAGCATAGCAGAGCCACTGTGATGAATGAGCTTGTCGGGCACCCAGTGAGACAGGCACATTCTTTTCAGGCAGTGCTCACTCTGCCAGAGTATTGTTAACATATAGCCCACCCCTGGTCATAAATTAAACACATTTACGAGGGCCATCGATCATGCTTTCAAACAGAAGTCGCCTCTCTCTCTTTTTCCCCCTCCTGCACTTTTTCTCCTCTCTCTCTCTCTCTCTCTCTCTCCCTCTCTCTCTATTGCGCTCTCTTCTCGCTATCTCTTTCTACCCCTCTTTCTTTCTCTGCCTCGCTCTATCCCTATCTCTTTGTGTCTCCAAAGAATAGCAGGCCAGAGTTCTGTTGCCTTGTAATCTGTCGACGCAGCCATAACTGAGATAAAGTCATGTGTAAGCTTTAACAGAGGGATAATATTTCCGTAAAAAAATACAGCAGCATATAGTGCACCAAGGCATAGATTCAAAACATCTTACTCTGGATTAATACCTTATTTGTATTTAGTCATCCACATTCTTTCCCAGAACCATATCACAGATCATTACTTCTCTTTATTTTCTCTGTTTCATATACAGTGTGTTATTTTTAGGATTGCTCCCTTGGAAGGAAATATGCATTCATTTGTCACTGGGACGCCAAAAAAATTAACCACCACTTGGGAAAATAAAAGGTATACTTCCAGTAAAGAATATATCCGATCCCGTGAAATCAAGTGCAATGGCATCTCTTTAGCACTAAATATCTCTCAGTAGTTCTTGTATGGTGACTTTGCCAGACGAATCGATAACCCGGCAGCACAGAAACAGAATGTGGATTGTATATCTATAGAATATTATGAACCCTGAGTGAGTTCTAGATGGCACTGTATTGCCTACATAGTGTACTACTTTTGACAGGGATCTAGTCAAAAGTAGTGCACTATATAGGGAATAGGGTGCCATTTGGGACAGAACCGCAGAGATGACGACACTGGTTTTCCCATTTCTGGCCTCCCTTCCTGCCATTCGTCGTATTCCCCTTGGCCTGGAGTTCATTAGGCAGTAGAGATGGAGATGGTGTCTCTTTGTTACTGTGATTTAGTGCCCCTCTCCTCTCCCAGGCCTTGTTTACATCCCAAATGGTACCCTATTTCCTATGGGCGCTGATCAAAAGAAGTACACCGTTTCTATTTCTATTTTCTTCTTTTTTTTATAATTATTTATTTTTTTACTTCTGTTAATTTTAGTAAATACTTTCTTAACACTTATTTTTCTATTTTCTTCTTTTTTTCATTATAATTTTTTTAACTTCTGTTAATTTTAGTAAATACTTTCTTAACTCTCCTTCGCACTCCATTGGCAAATCTGACCATAACTCTATCCTCCTGATTCCTGCTTAACAAGCAAAAACTAAAGCAGGAAGTACCAGTGACCTCACAATACGGAAGTGTGGTCAGATGAAGCAGATGCTAATCTACAGGAATGGTGTTTGCTAGCACAGTGTGGAATATGTTCCCGGGCTTCTTCTGATAGCTGAGGCAGACCAGGGGGTTGGGTCAAAAAAGTTTTACACAGTATTCAGACACTCAGTTTCAAAGGTGTGTTATTAAAATAATAGTTCAAAAGAAAATAATAGGTCTCCCCCATGAGACCCTCTTCCGGGATACCGTCGCTTCTGGGCTCCGGTCTTGCTGTATCCTGTCGGGCAACAAACTGACCGCACTCCTGTTACCTTCTGCAACTGTCCTCCAACTATACGGGAGTCCTTTCTTCCCCCAGTCTCTTCCCTGTGTGCTGCCCTTCTGGCAGCTTTATGGGACTTGTACGCTGGTGAGAAATCAGCCCTTGATTACTCACCAGACTGCCAATCAGGCCCCAATTAGTCCTGGCTGGATAGCCCGTCGAACCTGGCACGTCCAGCAGATGGAGCCATCATCCCGTGATGTATTACTTCCGTCTGTCACCAGGCCTCACGAGGTCTCCCCCTGGTGGCTGACCTGCTGTACGCTACATAGCATTGAGGGAGTACACCACATCAGTCACTGGCTTCATCAATAAGTGCATTGATGATGTTGTCCCACAGTGACCGTACGTACATACCCCAACCAGAAGCCATGGATTACAGGCAACATCAGCAATGAGCTAAAGGGTAGAGCTGCCGCTTTCAAGGAGGCGGGACTTCTTAACTCGGACGCTTATAAGAAATCCGCAATGCCTCCGACGAACCATAACAACAGGCAAAGCTGTCAATACAGGACTAAGATTGAATCATACTACACCGGCACCGACGCTTGTTGGATGGCAAGGCTTGCAAACTATTACGGACTACAAAGGAAGCACAGCCTGAGCGGCCCAGTGACACAAGCCTTCCAGACGAGCTAAATAACTTCTATGCTCGCTTCGAGGCAAGCAACACTGAAGCATGCACGAGAGCATCAGCTGTTTCCGGACGACTGTGGGATCAAGCCTCTCCGTAAGCTGATGTGAGTAAGACCTTTAAACAGGTCAACATTCACAAGGCCAGATTGATTATCAGAACGTGTACTCCGAGCATGCGCTGACCAAATGGCAAGTGTCTTCACTGACATTTCAACCTGTTCCTGACCAAGTCTGTAATACCAACATGTTTCAAGCAGACCACCATAGTCCCTGTGCCAAAAAACACAAGGTAACCTGCCTAAATGACTACCGACCCATAGCACTCATGTATGAGCCATGAAGTGCTTTGAAAGGCTGGTCATGGCTCACATCAACAGCATTATCCCAGAAACCCTAGACCCACTCCAATTTGCATACTGCACCAACAGATCCACAGATGATGCAATCTCTATTGCACTCCACACTGCCCTTTCCCACCTGAACAAAAGGAACACCTATGTGAGAATGCTATTCATTGACTACAGCTCAGCGTTCAACACCATAGTGCCCTCAAAGCTCATCACTAAGCTAAGGTCCCTGGGACTAAAAACCTTCCTCTGCTTCTGGATCCTGGACTTCCTGACGGGCCGCCCCCAGGTGGTAAGGGTAGGTAACAACACATCTGCCACGCTGATTCTCAACACAGGGGCCCCTCAGGTGTGCGTGCTCAGTCCCCTCCTGTACTCCCTGTTCACCCATGACTGCATGGCCAGGCATGACTCCAACACCATCATTAAGTTTGCTGACAACACAACAGTGGTAGCCTGATCACTGACAACAATTAGACCTATAGGGAGGCTGTGTTGGTGCCAGGATAACAACCTCTCCCTCAACGTGATCAAGACAATGGAGATAATTGTGCACTACAGCAAAGGAGGACCGAGCAT
>NC_036871.1:16688851-16823352 GCF_002910315.2 Salvelinus sp. IW2-2015
TACTGTTTCTTAACACTTATTTTCTTAAAACTGCATTTGTTGATTAGGGGCTTGTAAGTAAGCATTTCACTGTAAGGCTACACCTGTTGAATCATACTACACACGGCACCGACGCTTGTTGGAGTGGCAAGGCTTGCAAACTATTACGGACTACAAAGGGAAGCACAGCCTGAGCGGCCCAGTGACACAAGCCTTCCAGACGAGCTAAATAACTTCTATGCTCGCTTCGAGCAAGCAACACTGAAGCATGCACGAGAGCATCAGCTGTTTCCGGACGACTGTGGGATCAAGCTCTCCGTAGCTGATGTGAGTAAGACCTTTAAACAGGTCAACATTCACAAGGCCAGATTGATTATCAGAACGTGTACTCCGAGCATGCGCTGACCAAATGGCAAGTGTCTTCATTGACCAAGTCTGTAATACCAACATGTTTCAAGCAGACCACCATAGTCCCTGTGCCCAAAACACAAGGTAACCTGCCTAAATGACTACCGACCCATAGCACTCATGTATGTAGCCATGAAGTGCTTTGAAAGGCTGGTCATGGCTCACATCAACAGCATTATCCCAGAAACCCTAGACCCACTCCAATTTGCATACTGCACCAACAGATCCACAGATGATGCAATCTCTATTGCACTCCACACTGCCCTTTCCCACCTGAACAAAAGGAACACCTATGTGAGAATGCTATTCATTGACTACAGCTCAGCGTTCAACACCATATGCCCTCAAAGCTCATCACTAAGCTAAGGTCCCTGGGACTAAAAACCTTCCTCTGCTTCTGGATCCTGGACTCCTGACGGGCCGCCCCCAGGTGGTAAGGGTAGGTAACAACACATCTGCCACGCTGTTCTCAACACAGGGCCCTCAGGTGTGCGTGCTCAGTCCCCTCCTGTACTCCCTGTTCACCCATGACTGCATGGCCAGCATGACCCAACACCATCATTAAGTTTGCTGACAACACAACAGTGGTAGCCTGATCACTGACAAACAATTAGACCTATAGGGAGGCTGTGTGGTGCCAGGATAACAACCTCTCCCTCAACGTGATCAAGACAATGGAGATAATTGTGCACTACAGCAAAGGAGGACCGAGCATGGCCCCATTCTCCTCAACAGGGCTGAAGTGGAGCAAGGTGAGAGCTTCAAGTTCCTTGTGTCCACGGCCCCATTCTCCTCAACAGGGCTGAAGTGGAGCAGGTTGAGAGCTTCAAGTTCCTTGGTGTCCACATCACCAACGAACTATCATGGTCCAAACACACCAAGACAGTGGTGAAGAGGGTATGACAACGCCTATTCCCCTCAGAGCCTGAAAAGATTTGGCATGGGTCCTCAGATYCTCAAAAACTTCTACAGCTGCACCATCGAGAGTATCCTGACTGGTTGCATCACCACCTGACAACTGACAACTGCTCGGCCTCCGACCGTAAGGCATTACAGAGGGTAGTGCGTACTGCCCAGTACATTACTGGGGCCAAGCTTCCTACCATCCAGGATCTCTATACCAGGCGGTGTCAGAGGAAGGCCCTAAAAAGTATCAAAGACTCCAGCCACCCTAGTCATGGACTGTTCTCTCTGCTACCGCACGGCAAGCGGTACCGGAGCGCCAAGTCTAGTTCCAAAAGGCTTCTTAACCTCTTCTACCCCCAAGCCATAAGACTCCTGAACATGCTAATGAAACGGCTACCCGGACTATTTGCATTGTCCTCTTTATTTTTACGCTGCTGCCACTCTCTATTTATTATCTATGCATAGTCACTTTACCTCTACCTACATGTACTGTACATATTACCTCAATTACCTCGACTAACCGGTGCCCCCGCACATTAACTCTGTGCCGGTACCCCCGTATATAGCGTCGCTACTGTTATTTTATTGTTGCTCTTTAATTATTTGTTATTTTTCTATTTTCTTCTTTTTTTTAATTATTATTATTTTTTTTTACTTCTGTTAATTTATAGTAAATACTTTCTTAACACTTATTTTTCTATTTTCTTCTTTTTTTCATTATAATTTTTTTAACTTCTGTTAATTTTAGTAAATACTTTCTTAACACTTATTTTTCTTAAAACTGCATTGTTGATTAGGAGCTTGTAAGTAAGCATTTCACTGTAAGGTCTACACCTGTTGTATTCGGCGCATGTGACAAATAAAATTTGATTTGATATATGGGATAGGGTGCCATTTGGGACTCAGTTCCAAGGCCTCTGTGTCCCACCCTATTCCCTTTAGTGCACTATGGGCTCTGGTCAAAAGTAGTGCACTATGTAGGGAATAGGGTGACATTTGGGACTTAGGACCTCGTCTCAGGGCTGTCTGAGGGCTGACAGGTAGCTGACCTGGCTGACAGCGAGAAGGAAGGAGACTCAGGCTGTGGCACTGCCAGGCAGCCAGGCAGCTCCCTGGGCCTCTGAGGCAGACTAATGAGCCCTGGATGATCGGCCTGTCAGGCTTTCAGGGATAGGCTTCGTCCATAACGGCACCCTATTATTCCCTATATATAGTGTACTACCTTTGACGATGAGTAGGTATAAAGGGAATAGGGTGCCATTTGGGACGTATCCTAAGTACTGCTGCTGGGATGGTTAGATAGGGGAAGGCAGGGGGAAGACAGTAGAACATTTAAAAGGAGATGTCTTTGGTTATTTTTAAAAGCTCATCAGTGATGGTATTTGGTCTTAGACTTGAAAGAATTGAACTGGACTTTTGTATGAATTCCTCCATCTGCCTATGACTGCAGTGGTTTGGTTGCGCCATCTGTTGTTCAGTTATGGCTAATGCGTTGTCAAGAGTCACAAACTTGGATAATAAATGTAAGCGTTATCCATACATATAATTCAACCAACTGAGTGTGGGGGTCAAACGAACCAAAGAATACATCCTCTTTTGTTGTTTACCTTCGTTTGTCTGACAGTATGTCTGCCATCTAGGCCTATGACCTTTTCGTCTAATCAAATATCTGATACAATGTCCCAGACAGCAATTTACATACAGAGGCTAGGACATAACCTGAAAAGGTCAGCAGGCTACATTGATTTTGATACAGCAACATATAGGTCAAATATAATAACAGTTTACCATCCAAGTGACTAAATGTTCAAATTACTTTTCCCACTGTATGAGGATTGATATGAAGAATTTAATTTACATGTCCGATGTCTGAAAAATGTACAGTACCCTCTGTAATTATATGAACAGATGAAGCAATTCAGTTTGTTCTTTGTTYTTCCACATATATACACTGAGTGTCCAAAACATTAAGAACACCTGCTCTTTCCTTGACATAGACTGACCAGGTTAATCCAGGTGAAAACTATGATCCCTTATTGATGTCACTTGTTTATTCCACTTCAGTCATTGTAGATGAAGGGGAGGAGACAGGTTAAATAAGGATGTTTAAGCCTTGAGACAATTGAGACATGCATTATGAATGTATGTTATTTGAAGGGTGAATGGGCAAGACAAAAAATGTAAGTGCCTTTGAACAGGGTATGGTAGTAAGGGCCAAGCGCATCGGTTTGTGTCAAGAATTGCAACGCTGCTGTGTTTTTCACACTCAACAGTTTCCCATTTGTATTAAGAATGGTCCATCACCCAAAGGACATCTAGCCAACTTGACACAACTGTGGGAAGCATTCGAGTCAACATGGGCCAGCATCCCTGAGGAAAGCTTTTGACACCTTGTAGAGTCCATGTCCCAAYGAATTGAGGCTGTTCTGAGGACATGGATTGAGGCTGTACGTTAGGTTAGGTTCCGGTCTTACCTAACGTAGCAGGCGAAAGAGAAACCTGAGTTCCCACATCCGGTTTTCAACGGAAAAGGAATCTAGGTTGAAAATATCTGTATCCCTGTAAACCGGAACATCCTGTTGTTGGCAACTCTGCTAAAGCTATTTCCAGCCAGACCCTCTCCTTGATGCTGGATGCAATGTCACAAGAGATGATAGCTATATACTCAACCAGCAGAGGGCACTGCTGTACAAGCAGAGCTTTTCAATGCCTATTAAAAGCCAGGTAGCAGTGAGACATCACATTTATAATGGGGCAATTCTTGTTTTTCCATCTGGTAATGACTAAAGCACATCAACACTAATTTCTGTCTGTACACCATGTCCTGGGCATAACCATTATTCTCTAAAATATGTTCTAAACTCTTCATAAAGACATTAATTTGCATCAATGTCCCAGAGAAAATTGACCTCCATAAAATTTCCAAAAAAGTCTATGAATACATCCCAAATGGCACTCTATTCCCTACATAGTGTACTACTTTTGACCAGAGCCCATAGACTCTGGTCAAAAGTAGTGCACTTTATAGGGAATAGGGTGCCATTTGGGATTCAAACCGATTTGTTAACCCCACTCTGTACAGTGTTAGAGTAATGACTGCATCAAAAGAAAGAGAGAAAGAGAGAGGGCAGAAAACCATTACTGACTACCACACCAGTCACTCCTGCTGAAACCCTCATCCAAAGGCAAGGTATTTTACAACTCCATAAAATGGCAATCTAAGTGATGGAAATATTTGAATTGCATTTTCCATAACTAACACCATGATTTCCACTAGGCTCCTGGTTTAATACAATTTAATAGCAGCACTAACAGTAATTGAGGCAGTCTGGTAGGTGTTAATTAGTGCCTGCGTCCTAAATGGTACCCTATTCCCTACGCATGTAGTGCACTACTTTTGACCAGGACCCATAGAGCTCTGATCAAAAGTAGTGCACTATATAGGGAATATGGTGCCATTTGGGAAGTAACCAAATACTCCTTTGACTCTCTGGYAGTGTTGGGGAGCAGTGAACTACAYGTAGTTCAACTATATAATTCCATTCTGCTGTAGCTTTGTGGTAGTTGAACTAAATTCAAATCTTGGTAGTGTTTTAGCCTAGTGGCCTAGTGGTTAGTAGCCTAGTGGATAGAGCATTGGGCCCGTAACCGAAAGGTTGCCAGATCGAATTCCCGAGCTGACAATGTAAAAATCTGTCGTTCCGCCCCTGAACAAGGCAGTTAACCCACTGTTCCTAGGCCATCATTGTAAATAAGAATTTGTTCTTAACTGACTTGCCTAGTTAAATAAAGGAATAATAAAACTACTTGTTTTGCAAAAATATGGTTAAAGTAGGCAAGAATGTCCTTTCTTTTGGGGCATCAGACCTGCTTAATTCTCACTGAAAAAAATTGTTTCTGTGTTTAATAGGCTAAACAGCACATTCTGTTAACATCTGACACCAGAGTGATCTGTTCATGCAATTTGTATTCTATGAGATCAGATTTAGATGTGGTAATTTATCACAAAGTAGTTCAAWTCAAATCTAATCAAATTGTATTAGTCTCATACACATATTTAGCAGATGTTATTGCGGGTGTGGCGAAATGCTTGTGTTCCGAACAGTGCATGTCAGAGCAGAAACCAAGCCATGAGGTCGAAGGAATTGTCCATAGAGCTCCGAGACAGGATTGTGTCGAGTCACAGATCTGGGGAAGGGTATCAAAWAATCTCTTAAGCATTGAGAAACATAGTGGCATCCATCAATCTTAAATGGAAGAAGTTTGTAACCACCAAGACTCTTCCTAGAGCTGGTAGCCCGGCCAAACTGAGCAATCAGGAGGGAAAGGCCTTAGTCAGGGAGGTGACCAAGAACTCGATGGTTCCTATGACAGAGCTCCAGAGTTCCTTTGTGGAGATGGGAGAACTTTCCAGAAGGACAACCATTTCTGCAGCACTCCACCAATCAGGCCTTTATGGTAGAGTGGCCAGACGGAAGCCACTCCTCAGTAAAAGGCACATGACAGCCCACTTGGAGTTTGCCAAAAGGCACCTAAAGGAATCCCAGACCATGAGAAACAAGATTCTTTGGCCTGAATGCCAAGCATCACATTTGGAAGAAACCTGGTACCATCCCTACGGTGAAGAATGGTGGTGGTGGCAGCATCATGCTGTGGGGATGTTTTTCAGCGGCAGGGACTGGGAGACTAGTTAGCATCGAAGCAAAGATGAACAGAGCAAAGTTCAGAGAAATCCTTGATGAAAACCTGCTCCAGGGTATTGTGTGTAGATTGATGAGGGGAAAAAACTATTTAATCCATTTTAGAATAAGGCTGTAACGTAACAAAATGTGTAAAAAGTGAAGGGGTATGAATACTCTCCGAATGCACTGTAGACATGAAATGGGTAAAACAGTATGTAAACATGATCTAAGTGACCAGTGTTCAACGACTATGTACATACATTTGAAGTCATAAGTTTACATACACCTTAGCCAAATACATTTAAACAGTGCAAGAACATACTGTCTCTCCTTAACCAATGAAACATCTGACTCACTCACATCTGAATGACTCAATATGTTTTCTATAAAGAAACTGAACTCTCATCAATGGCTACGCTGACTCTCATAGATTGATATGATCTATCTTATAAGCTATGTCAGGATCTGATATGGTGTCATGTCATATACATATACAGTTGAAGTCAGAAGTTTACATACACCTTAGCCAAATAATTAAAAACTCAGTTTCACAATTCTTGACATTTAATCTTAGTTAGAATTCCCTGTCTTAGGTCAGTTAGGATCACCACTTTAATTTAAGAATGTGAAATGTCAGAATAATAGCAGGGAGAATGATTTATTTAAGCTTTTATTTCTTTCAACACATTCCCAGTGGGTCAGAAGTTTACATACACTCAATTCGTATTTGGTAGCATTGCCTTTAAATTGTTTAACTTATTTTTTTATTTTTTTTATTTCACCTTTATTTAACCAGGTAGGCTAGTTGAGAACAAGTTCTCGTTTGCAACTGCGACCTGGCCAAGATAAAGCATAGCAATTCGACACATACAACAACACAGAGTTACACATGGAAATAACAAAACATACATTCAATAATAGAGTAGAAAAATAAGTCTATATACAATGTGAGCAAATGAGGTGAGATAAGGGAGGTAAAGGCAAAAAAGGCCATGGTGGCAGGTAAATACAATATAGCATGTAAAACACTGGAATGGTAGATTTGCAGTGGAAGAACGTGCAAAGTGGAAATAAAAAAATGGGGTGCAAAGGAGCAAAATAATAATAAAATACGGTAGGGAAGAGGAGTTGTTTGGGCTAAATTATAGATGGGCTATGTACAGGTGCAGTAATCTGTGAGCTGCTCTGACAGCTGGTGCTTAAAGCTAGTGAGATAAGTGTTTCCAGCTTCCGAAATTTTTGCAGTTCGTTCCAGTCATTGGCAGCAGAGAACTGGAAGGAAAGACGACCAAAGGAGGAATTGGCTTTGGGGTGACCAGTGAGATATACCTGCTGGAGCGCGTGATACAAGTGGGTGCTGCTATGGTGACCAGTGAGCTGAGATAAGGCGGGAGTTTACCTAGCAGAGACTTGTAGATAACCTGAGCCAGTGGGTTTGGCGACGAGTATGAAGCGAGGGCCAACCAACGAGAGCGAACAGGTCGCAGTGGTGGGTAGTGTATGGGGCTTTGGTGACAAAACGGATGGCACTGTGATAGACTGCATCCAGTTTGTTGAGTAGAGTGTTGGAGGCTATTTATAGATGACATCACCGAAGTCGAGGATCGGTAGGATGGTCAGTTTTACGAGGTATGTTTGGCACATGAGTGAAGGATGCTTTGTTGCGATTTAGGAAGCCGATTCTAGATTTAATTTTGGATTGGAGATGCTTAATGTGAGTCTGGAAGGAGAGTTTACAGTCTAACCAGACACCTAGGATTTGTAGTTGTCCACGTATTCTAAGTCAGAGCCGTCCAGAGTAGTGATGCTGGACGGGCGAGCAGGTGCGGGCAGTGATCGCTTGAATAGCATGCATTAGTTTTACTTGCGTTAAGAGCAGTTGGAGGCCACGGAAGGAGAGTTGTATGTCATTGAAGCTCGTCTGGAGGTTAGTTAACACAGTGTCCAAAGAGGGCCCAGAAGTGTACAGAATGGTGTCGTCTGCGTAGAGGTGTATCGAGAATCACCAGCAGCAGAGCAACATCATTGATGTATACAGAGAGAGAGTCAGCCCGAGGATTGAACCCTTTGGCCCCCATAGAGATGCCAGAGGTCCGGACAACAGGCCCTCCGATTTGACACACTGAACTCTATCAGAGAAGTAGTTGGTAAACCAGGCGAGGCAATCATTTGAGAAACCAAGGCTGTCGAGTCCGCCAATAGAATGTGGTGATTGACAGAGTCGAAAGACTTGGCCAGGTCGATGAATATGGCTGCGCAGTAATGTCTCTTATCGATGCGTTATGATGTCGTTTAGGACCTTGAGCGTGGCTGAGGTGCACCCATGACCAGCTCTGAAAACAGACTGCATAGCGGAGAAGGTATGGTGGGATTCGAAATGGTCGGTAATCTGTTTGTTAACTTGCTTTCGAAGACCTTAGAAAGACAGGGTAGGATATAAGAGTCTGTAGCAGTTTGGTCTAGAGTGTCACCCACTTTGAAGAGGGGGATGACCACGGCAGCTTTCCAATCTTTGTGAATCTCAGACGATACGAAAGAGAGGTTAACAGGCTAGTAATAGGGGTTGCAACAATTTCGGCAGATCATTTTAGAAAGAGAGGGTCCAGATTGTCTAGCCCGGCTGATTTGTAGGGGTCCAGATTTTGCAGCTCTTTCAGAACATCAGCTATCTGGATTGGGTGAAGGAGAATGGTGGGGCTTGGGGTTGCTGTGGAGGGTGCCGAGCAGTTGACCGGGTTGGGGTAGCCAGGTGGAAAGCATGGCCAGCCGTAGAGAAATGCTTATTGAATTCTCAATTATAGTGGATTTATCGGTGACAGGTTTCCTAGCCTCAGAGCAGTGGGCAGCTGGAGGAGGTGCTCTTATTCTCCATGGACTTTACAGTGTCCCAGAACTTTTCTTAGTTAGTACTACAGGATGCAAATTTCTGTTTGAAAAAGCTAGCCTTAGCTTTCCTAACTCCTGTGTATATTTGTTCCTAACTTCCCTGAAAGTTGCATATCACGGGGCTATTCGATGCTAATGCAGATCGCCACAGGATATTTGTGCTGGTCAAGGGCAGACAGCTTGGAGTGAACCAAGGACTATATCTATTCCTAGTCCTACATTTGATGTATTATTTAAGATGGTATTTAAGATGGTGAGGAAGCACTTTTAAAGAATAGCCAGGCATCATCTACTGACGGGATGAGGTCAATGTCATTCCAGGATACCCCGGCCAGGTCGAATAGAAAGCCTGCTCGCAGAAGTGTTTTAGGGAGCGTTTGACAGTGATGAGGGTGGTCGTTTGGTCGCGAGACCCATTACGGAGCAGGCAATGAGGCAGTGATCGCGGAGATCATGATCTGAAAACAGCAGAGGTGTATTTGGAGGGCGAGTTAGTTAGGATGACATCTATGAGGGTGCCCGTGTTTACGGATTTGGAGTTGTACCTGGTAGGTTCATTGATAATTTGTGTGAGATTGAGGGCGATTGAGGGCATCAAGCTTAGATTGTAGGATGGCCGGGGTGTTAAGCATGTCCTAGTTTATGTCACCTAGTAGCACGAGCTCAGAAGATAGATGGGGGGCAATCAATTCACATATGGTATCGAGGACCTGAAAATTGGGTCAAACGTTTCAGGTAGCCTTCCACAAGCTTCCCACAATAAGTTGGGTGAATTTTGGCCCATTCCTCCTGACAGAGCTGGTGTAACTGAGTCAGGTTTGAATGCCTCCTTGCTCACACACGCTTTTTCAGTTTTGCCCACAAATTTTAAATGGGACTGAGGTCAGGGCTTTGTGATGGCCACTCCAATACCTTGACTTTGTTGTCCTTAAGTCATTTGGCCACAACTTTGGAAGTACGCTTGGAGTCATTGTCCATTTGTAAGACCCATTTGCGATCAAGCTTTAACTTCCTGACTGATGTCTTGAGATGTTGCTTCAATATATCCACATCATTTTTCATCCTCATGATGCCATCTATTTTGTGAAGTGCACCAGTCCCTCCTGCAGCAAAGCACCCCCACAACATGATGCTGCCACCCCCGTGCTTCACGGTTGGGATGGTGTTCTTCGGCTTGCATGCCCCTCCCTTTTTCCTTCTAACATAACGATGGTCATTATGGCCAAACAGTTCTATTTTTGTTTCATCAGACCAGAAGACATTTCTCCAAAAAGTAAGATCTTTGTCCCCATGTGCAGTTGCAAACCGTAGTCAGGCTTTTTTATGGTGGTTTTGGAGCAGTGGCTTGGGATTATTTTCAACATGCAAAACAAATAGATTTTTATGTCACGTTTTTCCAATAAACTGAGCTTAGTTTCTTTACTGATGAGCTTGTGTCCATCTCGTACATTGTACGGTTACATTACAAAACACCAAAGTGTCTGAGAGGTTTGAAACTATTAGAGGTCGGACCAAATCCTTATCAGTACTTAGTAGTAATTCCCTTTCTCATCATGTGCGTGTTAGATAGTCAATCATTATATAATCATTAAAATTAGATAGTATTATGGCCACGCGGTGACTCAAGTAATTGACAAATGTACTGCAGTTATTAGAGGGTCATACGCTCTCCCAACAAAGAGTGTATAATATTTAACTTTAGTAGAACTGTAAAGGTGCTTGAAGGCTACATAATGAATATAAATGTATTCTTGGTGTAGCAAACCTGTGGCTGAGGACATGTAGGAGATTGACAAACATTGCAGAGTACATTTGACCTTTCTTTTGCCACATAACATGACATTGAGGGATGCCGTCTCAAACTGATGACTGTCATTACGGCGAGCCTTGTGGCAACAACCTTTTCAACCTGTTTCTTTACACATCACCTTTAAGCTGTTTCTAGCTTTCATGACACACCTTAAAGTTGAACAATTGTGTACCAATAACAGCAGTCAACAGATAGCCTATAGCTACTACACTGTTGGCAACAACAAAGAAACACATTGCAGGAAGGATGTAGCATGTTTGAGTGAAGGAGTAAGTCCATCACTCATCTAAATTCCTGATGAAGGCATCCCTCAGAAATGCGTTGGTTTTAATAATAAAAAAGCATTTCTTAAATGAGCTTCCATTGTCCTTCAAGAGTGGCTTAATATCTCTTCATCACTCATCTAGTCAAAGAAAGTTTAAGAAAAGTATCCAAAAGTGTGCTTGGCCAGACCTCTGCTTTGCTGCATTGCCTAGCCCTACAGCCCTACAGTCCTACAGCCCTACAGCCCAACTGCCCTATAACCCTACAGTCCTACAGCCCGACAGTCCYWCAGCCCTACAGCCCGACTGCCCTACAACCGGACAGCGAAGACTCTTCTCATTGCTCTTGTCACAGCGAAGACTCTTCTCATGTGATCAAAAATAACCTACAAAAAATATTTTCAAGGACATTTTGAAAGAGGATGTAAAATATTTTAAACAAATGTTCTCATGTCAAGTTCCTTTAACCTCTTGACGGTGACTTTTGTGATATCCTTTCCCCCCAAAATCATGTTAAAACTATCTGCAACACAAAACAAATCTTGTGAAGGCCTAATTACACAGGACGAACTATGGCTGGCAATTGATTCCTTTCAGATAGGGAAAACCCCTGGCCTCGATGGCATTCCATTAGAGATACTGTATATAAAATACTCGCTACAAAAAATGTGGCATTGAACAGTCAGCCTTGTGCATCTTTTCTGGTACTGTCCATTGGTGGCTTGCTTTTGGAGTCAGGTCCAGGAATGGYTGTTATGTCATAATATCAGGGTTCAGATGGACCTGTAAACCGTATTGTTAGGGAGATCTTAAAAACCACGATCAGTCAATGGGAAATATCATTATACTCTTGGATAAAGTATTTATTTTTAGGGCAATATAGGTAGATGTGTTACAAATACGGAGGGATGTATTGCGAAAGGAAATAGCAAAATGGCATTATACTGGGAAAGATGGGTCAATCTGTGGACCTCGGAGGGTTGGAGTTCAGATCACAATGAATGGTGGATTGGCCGCTGTTGGTGAAATTGCAGCACTTGCAGAAAGAGGAAATTACGAATATAAGAATAATTATTTAACTACATGTACCGTAGATGTGAGCAAAAATAGCTGCATGTAGCAGTAGAAGTATTATTGTCTGTTAATTTCCTCTAATTAGGGGAGGGATGGTAGGGTTAAAAAACAAATCTCATTGTGCTGAGATTTCCTTTTAACATTCAACATTCACATCAGGTGCCAAATAACTAACTCAAAACGTAATACTGGGCACCGTTTGCAGACAGAGACTATTGATTGACACACAGAGAACAATTACATAAGGATCCATTCGTATCTCCAGGCGGTTATTAGAGTCATTTCCCTGATTCTTCCTTGTCTGAAGACAGAGTCAACATCCCAAATGGCACCCTATTCTCGATATAGTGCACTACCTTAGTCCAGAACCCTATTGGCCCTGATCAAACGTTGTGCACAACATAGGGAATAGGGTGCCATTTGGTACACAGGCAGAAGCTGTGCAGTGTCTCCACGTCCTCTCTCTGCACCAGACTCCACACCACTCATACCTCACTCACAAGACACGAGCATGAAAGACACATCACGTGCAGCAGGAGGCTTTACGCTTGTCAGAAATAATCTGACTCTGTAACTATGTATTGTCAGAGGGATGAATGGGTTTGGGCAGTGTTGGACCTTTTTTTGTGGTGTGTATTATGGGAACATGGGAACACACCCTTATGACTCACTGTCTGCTCCCTCCCTCTATAGTTGCCCTGGTTATTCCTTCTTTAGGGTGTGTTCCAAAGACACTCCCCTGGTTCACACAGAGGCTCTATCTCAATTCGTCTTTCCTCGATTCCTCGCATCCTATCTCCTTGCGGCCTTCTCTACCATATTGGAGGAGAAGGTCCAAGGTCCCTACCCTCAGACCTTTTTTTCCCAACATGTTTTGATAAGAAAGAGAGGAGAGAGGAGTTTTTCCTGGCCAGGTCACACGTTCAGTTAAAACTCCTGTTCCTAGTTATGGGTTACGCTATACATGATATGAGTTCCCATGACGGCTCGTGTGGACAGGCTCGTTTATGTGTGAGGGTACCATTAACAACCCCCATTAATAACGCACAAATGTGATTGTCTCAAGCATGATTATATTATCAGTCATGCTTTTCCAGACACAAACATACATTAGAACATGCCTGTGAATTCTCAAGGGGGTGCTAGGTTGGGGAATTATCATAGATAATGTTTGATTATGCTAATTCATTGGATTCATTTGGAATTAAATGACAACATGCATAGGCTAATGAATATGTATAGTGTGAAAGTGAATTATGTTGGCTATCAGGACATAGTGAAGGAAGGTTCAGGCATGAACACAGATGTAAAGGAATGACTGTGGAGGATTGAGGAAGGAGCCTCTGCGGAGCAAGGGGGAAGGAAGGGAACACAGAAGTCTGGAGTCCCAAATGGTACCCTATTCCCAATATAATGCACTACTACTGATCAGATCCCTATGGGCCCTGGTCAAAAGTAGTGCACTATTTAGGGAATAGGGTGCCATTTTGGGACATAGATCTAAGTCAGACAGGTGTCAAGGGAGGGGAGAACCATTGGCCCCAGCACAGTGACCTCACCTCGGGCCAGCAGTCTGACTCTGAGGGACAGGAACCCAACACAGCTGGAAGACCAGAGGTCTCGTTGGATTTATTTCTCAAAGCTTTGCTTCAAATATCACACTTGTTGTAGGAGATAAGGTTTCATCAGAGTATACAGAGTGCAGCAGAAGAAAAAGGAAGAAATCCAACACATTTCTTGAAATTGCAGATGGATGCCCTGCCTTGAACCCACTTTTTCACTCTTGCTTGACCCCTCTATCTCTCTCTCTCTCTCTCCCGCTCTCTCTCTTTCCCTCTCTCTCTCTCTCTCTCTCTCTCTCTCTCACTTGATCTCTTTATACAGTAAGTGGTGGGTTCAATTTCAGCAGGTCATTTCTCACTGTCAGTAATGCACATCACCGCCCATAAAGGGGAGTGGAGGGAAGTGGAGAACGCTGCTGGGTAATCTGATTAGTTATAATGCCTTTATATGAGAGGAAATTAGATTAAAAGTTGCCCCTTCAGATGTTTGGAATGACACCCTGCCAGTTTAGGCTGTACAGGGCACTCTGCGCTTGCTGCTCACTGCTTTATGGCTGCATCCCTATTCCCTATATAGTGCACTACATTTGACCGGAGCCCTATGAGGCTTGTTACACTATATAGGGAATAGGTTTCCATTTATGTCGCAGCCATAGAGTGCTGCTATTTATAATTCAGTTCAATCTCATTAGAACAGCAGAGGTTTACTAAAATGTTCCTCTAGACACAACCACAGGAATGTACGACACATTTCAGGATACACATCCACATGGCAAATTTCAGCTGACTAAGTTTGAAGGGATAGACTCTCCATGACTCCAGGACTTGTCTGGCTGCTGACAATGGTGATTTGGAACCCTTTCTGTCTGGCTACAGAAAAAGCATGGTGATATTGTCTGGAATGATGATTGTCGGGGGAATAAATAAAAGCAGATATGTAAAAAAATTGATTGTGTGATAGTGTGAAAGCAGCACGATGTTGCGTTGCATAATATCCGGAAACATGGTGATGTGTTATTGGTGCACGCTGGGGGAACCATTTAAGGCCTCGATTCGATCAGATCGAGGGCGTTAATCCGTGTTGGCCGACATCCGCATAGTGGATGTTTTGCCTGTGTTGGAGTTGTAACTGTGGTATGAGCTAACAAATCGTGAGGGCTGCTCCCTTCCTATTAACCCTGCGGCATTAGAAGTTCAAAATTGCGATAGAAAGTGTAGGCTCTATCGATGCTAGAACGAACTACAGGCTTATGCATGTTCATGTCCATTTGGATGGGGATAGTCTATCAGTCTAACCGAGGTGTAGACAATAGAACATCACGCATTCAGGCTTTTGAACTTCTGCATGAACTTCTAAAGCCTCGTTCACGTTAACCGTAACCACTCCGTTGCTGTATGTTACACCAGATGTCAGTTATTTCAATGGGGACGTCCAAAAAGGAATGGAATCGCAATGCCCCCTTGCGGTTGAAGGCTCCGTTGCGAGATGTACGCCGCAAACTTTACGTCGTCTTCAGTCCAGCCAGAGTTTGTCGAAGAACAGGAGGTTACCAAAAACACAGAAGAAGATGAAAATATGTGGTTTCCGGTAAAAGCTTTATGGGATAGCAACAGTGGTATCTTCAACTAGCTATAAAGTTAGAAAATAAGTTGAGGAAAAAGTTACTAAACAAAACATGTTTTATTATCACCTAAAACAATTTGTTTCTCCTGTCTTAAATGAAAAGGTCATATTTTGCAATGTCCTCAAATAAATGTGATCTCTGACAAGAGACTAGGCTCCCTCAATCTTGTCTTGCGCTATGAAACCCTATGCTCTCTGTCCAGTAGCAGAACGAGATTGCATGAAGATGACATATGGCGTAATGAAATATGTCACAATGTAAATGGGATTTGTCAGATATAAAGTCGGTGTGGTTTCGTTGCATCCATTAGCATTGTCCACGATAAGATACCGCAAGGAGCCGGATGCGATAGAATCTAGCCCTAACAGTTGAGAAGATGCCTGTTGTGATTCAGAGAGAAAGAGAGAGMACKAGCGAGAGAGAGAGATAGAGACATACCATTAAAACCCGGCTAAGATCATCCAGAAGACATCACCTTGCAAAACATTGTTCCAGTTGAAGAAAGATAATCAATCAGTTTCAAGTGTTCTGCGGGCTAAATGTCTAACTGCCACCTGGGTTCTCAGCCAGACCAGGAAGAGAGAGCAGGTAGCTACGTACCCTAGGTGTGTGCTCGATTGCTTCAAAGAGAAAAACACCATGTTCACCTTAAGGTCTGGAGACGGGCCCAAATACCAACTGTGTTCCCACTGAGCCCTTATGTCTCTGTCTGTCATAATTTCCACAAGCACATTCATTTTTGGGGGGGAGAAATATGTAGCACTCAATTCTTGATTGTCTGTGTTTCTGTTGTATGTTTTGGGGCCGTTTCTGTGGAATGTTTTGGGGCCGTTTCTGTGGAATGTTTTGGGGCCGTTTCTGTGGAATGTTTTGGGGCCGTTTCTGTGGAATGTTTTGGGGCCATTGCTGTGGTATGTTTTAGGAGCCTTAGAGTTGTTTGTTTTGGGGCCATTGCTGTTTTATATTTTGGGGTCATTTCTGTGGTATGTTTTGGGGACCTTAGTGTTTTATGTTTTGGGGGCCTTAGAGTTATATGTTTTGGGGGCCTTAGTGTTGTATGTTTAGGGGCCTTAGAGTTGTATGTTTAGGGGGCCTTAGTGTTGTATGTTTTGGGGCCTTAGAGTTGCAGTGGAATGTGTGTCTTCTTTTCCTATTCACTACTCCTTGATCATCCTTAGTCAAACCCTGGCTTTGCTATTACCACAGATTGTCTTCCACTTCAGGGCATTTGTCTAACTCTCTCAGGAACTGATACAAGTCTTATTTCAAACCAGTCTTTGTACTTCACAGAGTGGGAAATGCATCAGGGGATGGTTTCCAATATTTAATGATTCAGGAATTTACAGAACAGTGAGAATATCAACAACTGAATGAACAATTCACAACTATATTCTGAAAAAATATACCGTAGGGGTGGAATTTGGCTATGAGACAACATATGCTTGCTACTGTTTCTCTGATTCTGTATATAGCAGTTCTGTGCTCAGAAAAATAATTCAAAAGTGCAACATCAGCGTATGGGCCTTGATGTACCATAGGAACCAACATCATAGAGTCAGTCCACCAAGAGACTGTATGTAATGAAACACAACTGTAGTCTGCTCCCCAGGCTGGCGAAAAGCTCAAATTACATGGTTTAAATTCAGAAAAAAATGGTGTGCATGTGTGCAACATCTTCATTGTCATCAACCAAGCGTTACTTCAGTTCCACTTCTTGAATCATTTTCTAAAGTATTTTTGCCTATTCTGTTTCTGAGAACCCATAAAAGCATTCCGGAGAACACGAGCATATCATTCCGTGGATACCTACAATACATAAATGATAGAGAACGATTTAAAGAAAAGAGGAAATGACATGGGATAATGATAAGGTGTATAGAAATTAATGAAATGCATGAATATTTCATTAGGCTATTCATTGTGACACCGAACAAACCATGGTTAAAGAGAATAATGTTTAATCCCGTGTGAAGAATGAATGGTAGCGTATCTTCGGAATGTAAAATGTTGCCAGAATGGTGTGTGAAAAAGCCCCATTGTTTCTCACTTGGTGTGAGGAAAAGTAATGTATTGGAATTTTTCCAAACAATCACCTGGTTGTGTTCAAAACCTGCGAGAAACGGGGAGCATTTAAAAGTCATTCAGTGCAACAGTGCAAGCRTCACCGACTCTTAAGCACTTAAAGTGGAAAAAACCCAGGAAATTAACACAGATTAGTGTACTATATAGGGAATAGGGTACTATTTGGGCCGCAACCACTGATATATGCGGTTGACTGTATTAAACCTCTAAAAATAGTCTGGATCAATGGAATCAAGAATAATCTCCTACTGGGTCGGTCGGCAACTGAAAAGGAACAGCGATACGCAGAAGCAGATGGATATTTCTGTGACATGGAAGGTAAATATAGACTCACTGTAACAGGAACTTACTTCACATCTATTAGAGGTGCAGCAGGCCTGGCCAACAAACAGAGCAGGCATTTAGAAAAACTGTGATTACAAAGAGAGGTTACGAAATAAAGATCCATACCCGCACACTGATGAACGCTCCCACAGTTTATTGTGCAATGTTTTGAACCAAAGCTCTTCATCAAGCTTACAAAGAGAGATCAAACTGTTGAATTCTGTAATTTGCTATTTACTGTATGCAACATAAGAGGTGCATACACTGTTGCATTGGATTGGAGAAATTAAGACATTTGAGACTTTTGTTAAAGACTTTCCGAAAGATACTTCTTAAAAAGTGAGCCTTTCCCACATGGCCTACTGATGGATCAGYAGGGACTAGTAAAAATAACAACGTCAGCCAGTAAGATGAGCCAATGAACCTACTCCTATGACACTGTCCTCCCAACCAATCAATTTTATGTACTGAGATAAATGCCTGTATCTGAAGTTGAGATGCAGAGCAATCTGAGCCCCCGCACATTGAAATGATTAGGCTGTTAATGCATAGCATTGACACAAGATGTATTTCATGCAGCTGAAATGGGCTTAGAATCTTTTCAGAGCGAAACAGAGAAGCATGACTGGCTGTGGCTGTGCTTTGTCTTTGAATACCAGATCACACAGTGGGACAACAACTCTGGCTCTGGCCCAGAGGCACATCATGGGCTAATATTCCAATTAACTAATAATGTGCTCATTAAAACAGTAAAGCAAAATGGCCCAAAATAATTTTGAAAAACTGTTTGAATTTCTCCAATAACCATTTTCTCCTCTCAAAGCCATCTTGAGATGAATACAACAGAATACAATTAGACAGCCTTTGAGTTAATTCTATTTACTTTTGACATCATTAGCCTACAGTTTCAGGGTAGAAGAATTGTCACAGTTTTATTTAGGTTTTATGGGAATCATTTAGCTCCTGTGGCGCTGCATATTATACTTGGGTGGGTAGTTTATTTGACTTGACTTAGAATTAAATCAAAATGGCACTCGCTTGACTTAACATGCTGAAACAATCAGATGTGGCTGTGTGGAAAAACATCACAGCGCACCACATGTAAAATGTTTCTGGATAATGTCTAAATGGCTGTTGTAAATTTCATCATTAATTTATTTGCACATTACAAAACTGAATGCGTGAGAACGTTTGGGAGAAATCTGAAGAGAACACAACAAAATCAGCATACAGCTCTGAATTCAAGTCATTTTGTAGATGTTTTTCAGCTCTGTCTCGTACGCTCACCCAGTAAAGTGCATCTGTCAACAAATCTATATAATGGCTCTGATACGGTAGGCTCTCCCGTTTTGTCATCATTTTCTTTTGAACAAAATGAATACTTCAACGATAATGCGCGGAGACAAAACAACAACAAAGTAATTTAGGGATGTTGTCTTCCCTCCTGATCTTCAGGATCTATAATATGTGCTCTTTAATCCGATTATATTACCATCAGGTTATTTGTCCCTGCTCATGACATTCAGGAAGAGATATATAAAACGCTACATTACATTTGATTGCCAGGAACCGCCCCAAACACTACTGCATCTTTGTCATTTTAAACATCTTTTGTCAATGTCTAATCAAATCCTAATCTTTGTGCATAAAAGAACAATGCAACATTGGCATTTATCAAATATTATTCATTACTTTCTGATTTCATTATGTTATCCCTGAAAGTAAAGAAAGCATGTATATGTATAATTGTTACCAAGTTGATGATACCGTATGTTTTGAATGGTTGGTATAGCTTTCCTTAAAACCAGTGGCTATGGAATTATTGTAAAGGCCTATTATCGACTTGCTATGAAATACAAATGCAATTTCTATTGTGGTCGAGATTAAAGTAACTGTCCAGGGAAATCTCACTTTTAGAAGTTCATATTCTGTTAACACATAGCTAAATAATGTTGTTGACCCATCCTATACTCATAAAAACACTTCAAAAGCCTCACCTCAAACTTGTATCCCAAACAGACCATTTAAAAAATGCTTGCAATTTCCTGATAGAACATGATGTCATGTTGGCTCATCGGTTGAGCTGGCCAGTCAGCGTTCTACTCACATGAATATTTTTAATGACCGGTATACGCCCACACCATTCTGTTGTTGGGGTACGCCCACACCATTCCAACACACAAAAACTGTTTTTTAACATACACAATTACCATTTTTTGGAAGGAAAACTATTTCACTCATATTGTAATTAAGTATAGGTCATATTTCATAGAAATCTCGAAACATTTGACAGTAACTTTAAAAGTCTAAGAGAGAATGGCAGCTAAAAAAAACAGAAACAAAAAAAGCTGTCCTCTTCATTTAATTTAAATTCTCTTGGTCTTGAAACTGCCTCAGACTCTAAGGCCAGAGGTCAGACATGAGGTGGGGTCAATAAAACGAGACGTCCTTATTGGCAGACACGCCTGAGGATGGAGGTGACCCTGCAGGCCAAAGGAACCAGGTGAGGAAAGACATAAATGACAAGGCTACGTTGTCACGCTTCATTCCTACTCAACTCGAGCAACTTTTTGAAGCCAGATTGACATAATTTGACCTACTTACAGAGAGAATGTCCATCATCCATCAACCATAGGGCTTTGGTCAAAAGTAGTACACTACATAGGTAATAGGGTGCCATTTGGGACGCAAGCAGTATGTTGCTACACTATAGCAGTGACAAAGACCTTCCCAAAGCTTGTCTTTACCCTGGCCAGTAATGACTGTCTGTGTGACCCTCTTTCTAGGGTCACATTCTACTGCTGCCTGTTGACACTATAAGAGGATTGTCAACAAGCTGGGAGTCAGATGTTCCAGTGGTTAAGGAGAGACAGTATGTTCTAGCACTGTGCTCCCAATGAGAGCTTCTACAGATCATGGGTATCTGAACAAGTGCATTTTTCAAAACATGTGTTGGGTAAAAGTGGCCAGTAGTGTAAAGCCTTGAAGATTGGCTACTTTTTCCATTGTTTTGACTCCATGCCCCCACACAATCTTTCACTTTAAAAACCCATGGCATTGTCAGAAATAAAATCTGATTTTGCAGAATGTTATTGTATTGGTATTTAACAGAGTTCCCAGCTTGTTGACTATCCTAATGTGTGTATATAATGGAAAAGGTAGAGAAGCAGCTCGAGGACAAGATAAGGGGACGGTTGGAGGGAGGCACGGGGGAGACAAGGGTTTCTGACACAGAGACAGAGAGGTAAAAAGCTGACCTCGTCTGACAAGTAGTTCTGAAGTGGGCCTATCAGACAAAGAGACATGACCGAACCATAAGAACACAGCTGTGGCCAGGCTGCCAAGCTTCTGCTGCACAATATAAAGCCTGCGATCGGTACATAACCTTCTCTAACAGGAAATAGCAGGAAATACTCTGTTCTCTGGCGTCAGGAGTGCTCTCTGGCCCACGTATCACAATGTAAATCATCTCAACTGTGGGCACACACACACTACTTTCTACGCTGCTCAGTTGATCCAGGCGGGTTGGGCTTCCATCTCTAGCTGAAGAGTCTTAACAGATGGATGCAAAGCTCTTAGTCATAATGGACATCTGAGCCTCCGTCTCCTCCTCCTCCTCCTCCTCCTCCTCCTCCTCCTCCTCCTCACTGTTCTGGGTAAAGCAGAACATATGAAGCCAGCCACAAACACAGTCATCTCAGGGAGGGAAGGGTTCTGTTCTGAATGGTTGCTTTCCCTCTCCACTGTTTTCTGTTTCAGAGCCTTTGCTGACTGACTGTCTGAAAGCAGCTCCCCTCTCTCTCTCTCCACAACTGTTCTACATGCTAGGCTGCTGTTGACAAGCACGGTCTCTTCCATGTCTGTCTCACATGTCTGGCTAGCGCAACATACACTATCAGAGGTCCCTGAATGCTTGTGATGCAGGATTTGGAATGTATCTTTAAAATGTATATATTTAATGTGAGGGCTGATGAGGGATGAAGGGATCTCCTAGGGCTTCCGAACTGTGGGACTCTCATTTAGTGGATCTCATTATAAGACATGGCATGGGCTTAGTTGCCCCGAATAATGGTCGGTGAGTCAATCAACAACCAGCTCGAATGCATCTTTGAAGTGTGAGTGCTTAATAATCACATGAATTAACTTGGAAGGTCTCTGTGAATAGGCCATTTGTGCCCAGGTTGATTACATGCAGGCAAGTGAACAGATAATAGACCTTTTCATTCCACTGTAATATCTGCACAGACAATTTATTATTTGCGGTTAACATGGGTTTGAATGCAAATCACAGACATTATTGCAAAGCTTTTGAGTTGAATAAGGATTGTGACAAGACCTTTGATGAATGAGTAGTAGTGTGAGACCATTGAAGTATTCAGTACGGGAGATTGGACCATTTGGTCCGTCTCTATCTCCTGTCTGCGTCCCAAAAAGCACCGTATTCCATTTGTAGTGCACTACTTTTGACCAGGGCCGATAAGGCTCTATAATGATCTCTTTATGGGCCATAGGGCTCTGGTCAAAAGCAGGGCACTATATACATTATATACATTATTCTATACTGTAGGGAATAAGGTGCCATTTGGGACACAACTTGGACTTCAGTGGGCTAATCGATGTGAGACTGTGAAGAGCATAAGGCTGATTTGCAAATGGTGGAAAGGACTGGGCATTCACAGGTCCCATTTCCTCTGTGATTTGATCTGGTCCCACACTGATCTACAGATGCTCTTATTAGGAGCACAGTGCAAGAACATACTGTCTCTCCTTAACCAATGGAACATCTGACTGACTCACATCTGAATGACTCAATATGTTTTCTATAAAGAAACTGAACTCTCATCAATGGCTACGCTGACTCTCATAGATTGATATGATCTATCTTGATCTATCGTATAAGCTATGTCAGGATCTGATATGGTGTCATGTCATATACATATACAGTTGAAGTCAGAAGTTTACATACACCTTAGCCAAATACATTTAAACTCAGTTTTTCACAATTCCTGACATTTAATCCTAGTAMAAATTCCCTGTCTTAGGTCAGTTAGGATCACCACTTTATTTTAAGAATGTGAAATGTCAGAATAATTGTAGAGAAAATCATTTATTTCAGCTTTTATTTCTTTCCAATCCACATTCCCAGTGGGTCAGAAGTTTACATACACTCAATTAGTATTTGGTAGCATTGCCTTTAAATTGTTTAACTTGGGTCAAATTTTCAGGTAGCCTTCCACAAGCTTCCCACAATAAGTTGGGTGAATTTTGGCCATTCTTCTTGATAGAGCTGGTGTAACTGAGTCAGGTTTGTCGGCCTCCTTGCTCACACACGCTTTTCAGTTCTGTCCACAAATTTTCTATAGGATTGAGGTCAGGGCTTTGTGATGGCCACTCCAATACCTTGACTTTGTTGTCCTTAAGCCATTTTGCCACAACTTTGGAAGTATGCTTGGGGTCATTTTCCAGCATCCCGGAGTTGCCGCTTCACTGCTGATGTTGAGATTGGTGTTTTGTGGGTACTGTTTAATGAAGCTGCCAGTTGAGGACTTGTGAGGCGTCTGTTTCTCAAACTAGACACTCTAATGTACTTGTCCTCTTGCTCAGTTGTGCACCAGTGCCTCCCACTCCTCTTTCTATTCTGGTTAGAGACAGTTTGCGCTGTCCTGTGAAGGAAGTAGTACACAGTGTTGTACGAAATCTTCAGATTCTTGGCAATTTCTCAAATGGAATAGCCTTCATTTCTCAGAACAAGAATAGACTGACGAGTTTCAGAAGAAAGTCTTTGTTTCTGGCCATTTTGAGCCTGCAATCGAACCCACAAATGCTGATGTTCCAGATACTCAACTAGTCTAAAAAAKGTCAGTTTTATTGCTTCTTTAATCAGAACAACAGTTTTTAGCTGTGCTAACATAATTGCAAAAGGGTTTTCTAATGATCAATTAGCCTTTTAAAATTATAAACTTGGATTAGCTAACACAACGTGCCATTGGAAAACAGGAGTGATGGTTGCTGATAATGGACCTCTGTACGCCTATGTAGATATTCCATAATAATATGCCTTTTCCAGTAACAAAAATCATTTACAATATTAACAATGTCTACACTGTATTTCTGATCAATTTGATGTTATTTGAATGGACAAAAACAAGGACATTTTTAAGTGACCCCAAACTTTTKAACGGTATACATAAATATACATTTATATTGAAATCATGTTATATTTAAATCAGGATTTCATCTCTATACAAGAGACACATCTTATAACAATTTAGTCAGTATAACCTGAGGCAAACTTAAACTTCACTCTCCTAACTGAAAGGAGTGAAAATTCCCCTGACTCTCAGACCGTTTAAAGGCGCCACAATAATTAAGGACGTTTTCAATGAAAGTGGAACAACAACACACAGTTGGGGAAGCAAAAACATGGACTCAGCCAGCTCTGAACCCCTGTTGAGTGTCATTGTGAATATGTCCCTTTAAACTCCACTCAGTCATCTCCAGTCATTCAACAAATTCATAAGGCAGAACATAGGCCTAAGTGGTCCAGTTGKGGGATTTGATTTATTTATTTAACCTTTATTTAATCAGGGAGTCATACTGAGACCAAGGTCTCTTTTACAGATGAGCCCTGAATTACATAAATTACACAAAATACAGATCAAAATATAAACACAAAATGCAAGAAAAAAGAAAAGAAAAACACGGTCATAAAAAACAAACACATTCATCAGTAATAAGGTACTGAATTGCCTAAAGTCACCAAAACATCAAATTTAAGAACATTTTGAAGATTGTTCCACAAATAAGATGCAAGAAAACTAAAAGGTGATTTACCTAACTCAGTAAAGACCAAAGGAATTCCCAGAGTTAATCATCTCTGAGACTGGGTGTGGTAACTCATATGTCTAAAGGTTAGGTACAGTGGGAGTTTTTGTAAAAGGGTTTTATAAATGAAATCGTACCAATGTATCAACCTACGTGACATCAGAGAGAGTCAACCAACTCTCTGGTAGRGAATGCAGTRATGAGTACTAAAATCGTCACCCGTAATAAAGAGCAGTGCTCTATGATAAACTGCATCTAACGGCTTTAATGAAGTGACAGCTGCGTTCATATAGAGGATGTCTCCATAGTCTAGGACCGATAGGAACATCAACTGAATAATCTGCTTTCTACTATTTAGCGAGAGGCAGAACTTATTTCTATAGAAGAAGCCCATTTTTATTCTCAGATTCTTAACTAACTAATCAAAATGCATTTTCAAATGCAGCTTTTCATCTATCTTGATGCCCAGATATTTGTAAGCACGGACACAATCAATATGGACACCAAAGTACATATGCTTAAATCATCAGACAATTTTTATGCGCTCTAGAGAACAACATTTAGTTTAGTTTAGTTTTACCTGCATTCAGTACTAATTTCAGGTCAATAAAGTTTTTCTGTAATACAATGAAGGCAGACTGTAGTTCAGATAAAGCCTAGTCAACGGTGGGGACAATAACATCATCGGCATACAAGTGCAGGTTACACATTTTCCAGACAAGTTGATATTGTTAATGTAAACAGTAAAAAATACAGGCGGGACACCTTTCGTAATATCCAGGAAACMTAATTTAACACAATCAGTAGATATACATTGAGGTCGATCTGTCAAGTAATTATTTAACCAGTTATATCCAGCCTGGTCTAGGCCAATTGAGGAAAGCCTCTGAATTAGCAGTGAGTGATCAACAGTATCGAAAGCAGTTGACAGGTCAATGAAGAGGGCAGCACAATGTTGCCTTTTATCCATACAGTTAACCACATCATTTATAACTAGGGATGCAGCAGAGATARTRCTATGACCTGGTCTAAAACTTGACTGAAGTACATTTCAAAGATAAGAAAGATCTTAGCTGAGAATTAATCATGGCTTCTATTTTAGCTTGGCAAGAAAGGCCGATTAATTATTCACCCCCTTTGTGAAGGGGAGTACATGGGCCGCCTTCCAAACCTTGGGGATAATATCAGATATAATAGTCAGGTTAAGAATATGGGTTAATGATTCAGYAATCGTGGGGGCAGAGATCTKYAACAAAAATGGATCAAGCATATCAGTCCCAGTGGATTGTTTTTACATCAATCTTAAGCAAGTCATCTAGCACGACACAGATAGTAAATTGTTGAAATGAAAACAAAGATTCACTAGAAGTTGACGGTTTAACCGTTGAGTCAGCTACAGGCTGGCAGAGGGAAGAGCAGTCGATTGACTGACCAGGGTCAACTGCACCCATGTTTCTCTCAAATAAACAGTCTGCTGAGATAAAATGATGATTAAAAGCATCACTTAWCCCATTCTTCTCAGTTATGATGCCAGAGTCACACAAAACTTRCTTAGGCAGGGAAGAAGAGGAATTTGTACGCTTCCGTGCGTTTACTGTTTTCCAAAATTTAGAAGGATCACCAGCAGAATCAGAGATAGAGCTTAAAAAGTAGCTTGATTTAGCTTTCTTGATTGAGATAGTACATCTCTGTCAACTGTGTTAGTGTCAACTCTGTTTATGTAAAGGGTCTCGCATCACCAGATGTACAGTATAACTATGTCTAGAAATGAAGTAGGACCGGCACACACAACGTTTTGATCCAAGAGTGGATCTTTATCAGGTCACAGTAAGGGTCTCCCGTGTTGGGTTGGCAGTGGTCCCTCGCTGTGGGATGGTGATGAGGCTGGAGATATCCCTCCACACCTGGGTCTACTACCTCACAGGCAGCTCTCTCCACTTGACCTGCATTGCCTGCCTCAGCACCAGGGAGCTACAGAGCTGCATCCAAAATGGCACCTTATTCCCTATATCATGCACTACTTTTGGCCAGAGCCCTATATAGATAATAGAGTGCCATTTGGGACAGAGTTTCAGAGAAGCAGCCTGCTGAGCTGAGATGGCAGCATCCATCCGGTCAAGACAGATCTTGGAGAACACGCTGGATAATGGCAGCAGCTAGCGTTCATTTCTCAGTCACCCGAGACCCTTGTTTGCTCAAAATGAGGTTTCTCAGCAGGGCAGAGAGCTGAAGAGCACAATCAAGCTGATTGGACACACTTGGTGATTCCTGTACATTGGATTATGTATGAAGCAATGTTGTTTACAGAAATATGGACTAGTGATCCTGTGTCCAGTTTTATAGCACTTAGCTRAGCCATTATGAGCTTCATTAGGTAATTTGTCTATTTTGTTCAATGAAATGGCTTGCAATATGTTTTCATGTAAATTTGATGTTTCATTTGTGAAAGGTTTCGGGTTTAGAGTTCTAGATGTTCTGTGCAACAACAACACACGGTTCATGAGAAGTGCATTGAAGGAACGTTGTGTTTTGTTTTTGAATGATGACTCCCCCATTCTTCGTATGTGTGGATGGGAAACAGATGTGATCTGATAAGACCCAGCCCCTGTGATAGAGTACAGAGATGTCTGCAGCCTCCCAAATGGCACCCTATTCCCTACATAGTGCACTCATTTTGATAATATCCCTATGGGCCCTGGTCCAAAGTAGTGCACTACAGTATGTAGGGAATAGAGTGCCATTTGGGATTCACACAGAGAAGTTATGTACTTACCTACGCCCCTTCATGGGTCCCTCCCTCCTCCATGTAAGCAGTGGGACAATCGGACCGAACCGTGGAAATTACATTCGACTAGCTTGGAACTTGGTTTCTGCCGTGAAGGAAATTGAACGGTATTCCTCAGAAATAACAGACATGCATCACTCAGATGTATTTGAATTTTCCTGGCTCAGGACTGAGAATGGGTTGGCATTAAAGTGGATCATACAAAATAACTAAGAACTGACTCACCTTATCTACAATTCCGTAGCTGATTTGAATATTTTTTTTCATGAAAAATACATAAATGTAAAATGCAACATAAAACAAATTTTACCTCAGACCTTGACCGTTGTATGCATAGTAATTTCATATCTCTGTTTAGGTTAATCGGTTTTGGATAAAGAAATACTTACTTCCCAATGTGGCATGTATTACAGCTAGCTATTACTGCACAACCCCACATGTGTAAAACACTGGCACTGAGCCAATAGGTAATTGGATTTTATAGCCCCCAAAACAAGGTGTTTAACTGGTTGAGGTCCTTCTTACCCAGACAACGTATTTCTCCTTTTTTACTGCCCTTCTTTGTATTTGCAGTTTCTGGTAGCTACTATGCACTGAGTATACAAAACCTTAGGAACACCTTAATATTGAGTTGCACCCCTTTCACCCTCAGAACAGCCTCAATTCTTTGAGGCATGGACTTTACAAAGTGTCAAAAGCATTACACAGGGATGCTGGCCCATGTTGACTCCAGTGCTTCCCACATGTGTCAAGATGGCTGGATGTCCTTTGGGTGGTGGACCATTCTTGATATACATGGGAAACTGTTGAGCATGACAAACCATGCAGAGTTGCAGTTCTTAACACAAACCGTTGAAAGGCACTGAAATGTTTTGTCTTGCCCATTCTCCCTCTGAATGGCACAAATACACAATCCATGTCTCAATTGTCTCAATGCTTAAAAATCCTTCTTTAACCTTCTTTAACCTTTATCTACACTGATTGAATTCACTGGTGAATTAACCAGGTAACATCAATAAGGGATCATAGCTTTCACCTGGATTCACCTGGTCAGTCTATGTCATGGAAATAGCTTTMGTACACTCAGTGTATAAGGATCAACACAAATGATATAAGTGCATTTTCAACCTTAGTTACTTAACGTGTAATGTTTGAGGGATAGTATAATTTAATGCTGTTTGCGAATCAGTCATTAAACCACAATATGCCCCCTTCGCCTGCACATAAATTCATTCTTCCTTTGGTAGGTTTTTAGATATTCACCATACTACATAACTTGTTGGCAAGAGAGCAACCATTATGCTGCTTAAGCAAGTATTCAGACCCCTTGACTTGTTCCACATTTTGTTACGTTACAGCCTTATTCTAAAATGTATTAAATATAATAAAAATCCTCAGCCATCTACACACAGTACCCCATAATGACAAAGCGAAAACAGGTTTTTAGAAATGCATAAGTATTCAGACACTTTGATATGAGACTTTGATATGAGACTTGTTTCTACACCTTGATTGGAGTCCACCTGTGGTAAATTCAATTGATTCGACATGATTTGGAAAGGCACACAAAACCAAGCCATGAGTTCGAAGGAATTGTCCGTAGAGCTCAGAGACAGGATTGTGTTGAGGCACAAATCTGAGGAAGGGTACCAAAACATTTCTGCAGCATTGAAGGTCCCCAAGAACACAGTGGCGTCCATCATTCTCAAATAGAAGAAGTTTGGAACCACCAAGACCCTTCCTAGAGCTGGCCGCCCAGCCAAACTAAGCAATAGAGTTCCACTGTGGAKATGGGAGAACCTTCCAGAAGGCCAACCATCTCTGCAGTACTCCACCAATCAGGACTTTATGGTAGAGTTGCCAGACGGAAACCACTCCTCAGTAAAAGGCACATGACAGCCCGCTTGGAGTTTGCCAAAAGACACCTAAAGACTCTCGGACCATGAAAAACAAGACTTTCTGGTCTGATGAAACTCCTTTGGCCTAAATGCTAAGGGATGTGGGGATGTTTTTCAGCGGCAGGGACTGGGAGACTAGTCTGGGAGACTAGTCAGGATCGAGGGAATGATGAACGGAGCAAAGTACAGAGAGATCCTTGATGAAAACCTGCTCCAGAGCGCTCAGGACATCAGACTTCGGTGAAGGTTCAACCTTGCAACAGGACAACATCCCTAAGCACACAGCCAAGACAAAGCAGGAGTGGCTTCGGGACAAGTCTCTGAATGTCCTTGAGTGGCCCAGCCAGAGCCCAGACTTGAACCCGATCTAACATTTCTGGAGAGACCTGAAAATAGCTGTACAGCAACGCTCCCCATCCAACCTGACAGAGCTTGAGAGAATCTGCAGAGAAGAATGGGAGAAACTTCACAAATACAGGTGTGCCAAGCTTGTAGCATCATACCCAAGAAGACTCGAGGCTGTAATCACTGCCAAATGTGCTTCAACAAAGTACTGAGTAAAGGGTTTATAACTTTCTTAAAACCTGTTTCTGCTTTGTCATTATGGGGTATCGTGTGTAGATTGATGAGGGGGGAAAAACGATTTACTTCATTTTAGAGAGAAGGCTGTAACCTAACAAAATGTGGAAAAAGTCAATGGGTTTGAATACTTTCCTACTGCACTCTAGTCAGTGAAGATGATGACTGTATAGCAGAACCTGTGAAAACCAAGTGAACCTTGCTCTTAAGAACACAATCACGTCTCAACCGTGGCCACAGCAGCCGGCCCATATTCTCTCTCCTATCATCCCCAGCTTCCTTCCCTCTGTCATCTTGCCACTCCACCCATGGCTTGATCCATCACACATCCCTACCGACCCGGCCCAGTCAGCCTCTCTCTCCTCTCACAGAAGCCCAGGACATGCCCAGGTAATTGGACATCACTTCACAGGAGGGTTAAGGGTCTGAGTGATTGTCAGGGAGTCACGGAGTCAAAGCCAAGTGCTTATAAGCCCTCTCTGGAGTCGACACGCTGTCGCTATAATCAATCTGCCTATCTCTGCACAGGGTTTTTTAGTTAGGCCCACAGATTCCTTCACACTCCTTAATAGGATCTTCTTCACTGGCAGGCAGATGTATTCTATTCTTCTCCATGTAAAAATAGAGAAGTTGTATGGAAGGTAGTGAAGTCAGTCCCACACCAGTGCTCAGAGTGCAGTCAGTCAATGTGCAGTCTATCTGTGACACGGCACACACCCACACTTCAAGGTTTAAACAAAACTCACCTATTTCATTTTTTTCTTCATTTTCAGCAATTTTCTTTGGCTTTGCAGCCATATTGATATAAAAGACTGCAGGTTACGCTCTGATGGAATGAAAAGATTCAGCTGCTGCTGAATTACATGGTCCTTTACAATGCCAAACACCAAGGCATAGCAGAGGAGAGGAGGTACGAAGTGTAGCACATGAGCAGTAAAAGTAACTGTTCAGATGCACTTGTTTGATGGTAATAAAACGGGTGGTTTGGAGTACATGTAGGTTTCCTTCGATTGGCTGTCAAACTCTCTGCTTTGTGGTCATCAATCACAATCAGTCTGTGTATACAAGAATCTGTGAAAGCTACCTTGGATTTGAGCAAGACGTGTTCATTATGTGAAAGCTCCCTGAGATTTGAACAAGAAATGTTGATTACATCATACAAAAAGTATACAGTAGGTTAAATGATGCTGAATGACTAATATTATTGTTGTTATCAAACTATGAAGCACTTAGATATGATGGAGTCCCACACTGACCAATGTTCACCGAATTAAGAAGATGCAAATGCTTTGCTCTAAGCAAAGTATGCTGAGAGTGGCTGTAGTAATATTGTAACGATCGTCCTGGGAAGAATGAGACCAAGGCGCAGCGTTCTTCGAGTTCCACATAATTTTAATCACGAAGTGAAACTACGACACAACAAAACAATAAAGAATACGACAACCGAACAGCTACATCGTGCAACCTAGCGGCACTCAAACAAAGAACATGATCCCACACAGAAAGAGGGAAAAGGGCAGCCTAAGTATGGTTCTCAATCAGAGACAACGATAGGCAGCTGCCTCTGATTGAGAACCACACCCGGCCAAACACATAGAAATAGACCACATAGAACCAAGACATAGAATGCCCAYCCCAACTTTTTTATGTCTCTATTTTGGTTTGGTCAGGGCGTGAGTTGGGGTGGGCATTCACCCTGACCAAACCAAAATAGAGACATAAAAAGGATCTCTAAGGTCAGGGCGTGACAAATATTGTACATTCATTCTGCCCTTCCATTTTGAACAGGTTGTTTGAAACTATCCATGCCCATTTTGGTACGCACAAAATGCCTATACTGTAGATTTAAGGGTCACTCTTTAATGGGAAAAATAACTGAACCACTGTTTTACAGCTCCGCAGCCAACATTTTACCTCGGAAGGTCTTGAGGAAATGGAATTAGCCCTTTCCTGCAGTCAATGACCAAAAGCGCCCTCTTTGGCCCCATGGCTGGAATGTTCTTCATATTTTTCATAATTTCATTATTAATAAAGATGATACAAATATGGTGTTTCTATGTCAAACAGTTTTGTTATATTTCAGTCTTCTGTTATGTATATAAAGTGTTATATTGGGATGAAAACTCAAAATGTAATACATTTCAACTCTATATCTGACATGGTACAGGTGTGTGTGAGGTGAGSTGTATACTTTTGTTTAATTTGCTTAAGGCTACCAAGAATCACTCTATGTGACCCTGATTTAGCTCACTGCAGTAAAAGGTTAATACTACATTTACAATCTCTCTGACACCTGGATTGCAATCTAACCTCATAACTCCATTCTTATTTGTGCTATACAAACTTCAACAAGGAGTTTAGGATCTCAAAACCTGTTTTAAAATTGCTGATTAATGGACTTAATTAATTGATTTAATCTGTGCAGGCCAGTCAAGTGAAACAGGAAAGGGCCTTTCCCAAACTGTTGCCACAAAGTTGGAAGTACCGTCTAAAATGCCATTGTATGCTGTAGCATTAAGATTTCCCTTCACTGGAAGTATGGGGCCTAGCCCGAACCATGAATAACAGCCACAGACCATTATTCCTTCTCCACCAAACTTTACAGTTGGCACTATGCATTCGGGCAGGAAGCGTTCTCCTGGCATCCGCCAAACCCAGATTCATCCGTCGGACTGCCAGATGGTGAAGTGTGATTCATCACTCCAGAGTCTAATAGCGGCAAGCTATACACCACTCCAGCCGACGCTTGGCATTGTGCACGGTGATCTTAGGCTTGTGTGCGGCTGCTCGGCCATGGAAAACCATTTAATGGAGCTCCCAACGAACAGTTCTTCTGCTGATGTTGCTTCCAGAGGCTGTTTGGAACTCGATAGTGAGTGTTGATTTTTACACGCTGCGCGCTTCAGCACTCGGCAGTCCCGTTCTGTGAGCTTGTGTGGCCTACCACTTCGCGGCTGAGCCGTTGTTGCTCAAAGTCGGTTCCACTTCACAATAACAGCACTTACATTTGACCGGAGYAGCACTAGCAGGGCAGAAATTTGACGAACTGACTTGTTTGAAAGGTGGTATCCTATGACGGTGCCATGTTGAAAGTCTCTGAGCTCTTCAGTAAGGCCATTCTACTGCCAATGTTTGTCTATTGGGATTGCATGGCTGTGTGCTCGATTGTATAGCTGAATCCACTAATTTGAAGGGGTTTGTCCAAATACTTTTGTATATATAGTGTATGTCAATGCTGTATCAGGCTCTGCGGGCAGGCAACAACCGGATGCATCCGGTTTTCAGGGGAAACAGAAAGAGAGCCTGTGACTTCCGCTTTTGGACGATAACAAGGTGACGCTCCATCTTCACATTTACTGGATTGGTTCAACAGTGCAGAAGAGAACCTCCCCCGACTGTTTATTTTTCTCGTCAGGACCAGAACAAAAGAAAAGACGCCTGCGTCGTCAGGTTAATGCTGTATAAACACGCAGGATAAAGTCTGAAGTTTCAAGTGAAGTCCTGAGTCCTCCACATCATGTGTTGATTTTCATCTATACTGATCTGCCTTGTGGGGATAGCTGGGCTGCGTCCCAAATGACACCCTATCCCGTATACAGTGCATTACTTTTGAACAGGGCCCTGGGTAGTGCACTATATTGAGCCTAGGATGTGACAGGGAGCAGATAGAAAGCATGATGATGGATGAATGTGTGTTCCCCTCATCTATCCCCTGGGCAGGAGGAGGAGACGTGTCAGACATAGAATTTTCATTGGATGTAAAAAGGCTTTAAAACCAGGAAATGTAACAGAGACCCAGGCTACCCCCCAAATGGCAGCCTATTCCCTATGTAGTGCATTACTTTTGACCAGAGCTCCGGCCAAAAGTACAGCCCTGCATAGGGAATAGGGTGCCATTTGGGACACAGTCCCACAGCCAGCTGCAGCAGGTCATTACAACATATTATATCATTGATTTAGATCGCAGACACACCCATACAGGGAAGGAGCACATTACTCATTGATAATGCTGAGTGTTCATAAACTGTAGCCTGCTCATTAGTCATGCATTGTGACTGGGGCTAGCGAATAGGGTGCCATTTTGGACGCACCTTGTATGGACTATACATTAATCATTTATGGTGAATGCATGGACGTACAGGCAATACACTAGTCGTTTGTTCTGGTGGTAGGTCCATATAGATTACGGTTGGGCAATTTCGGTGCTGGAGGGTTGGTGTGTGTGCTCGCATTTGTTCCAGCCCGGCTATAACATTCTCAAAACCGCAAGTTACTGTGAGTTAACTTGGCATGCTTGACAGGCATAAAATAAAGCCATCACAATGATGACTTGACTCATGAGAACAGATGGATTATTMRTCTAGYTAGAATAACATGAATGGATACAGCATTGCCCGTACTGTCACTGTACTCCACACTCACATACACATCCGTATACCGTTGCAGGATACCTAACATCCATCTGTGTGCACATGTCTGTGTATGTGAGTGAATGGATTTTGAAAAATGCAGTGTAGTACTTTCCGTCCCTCCCACCACATACCTCTTCTCCGACAAGCATCGGCTTGTTTGGTTTTCCCTGTTACTCAATGGTAACTTCACACTACAACAACATAACACACACCTGGAGTGCAAATTCAAGAACAGTGTGTACTTAACAGAATCGGGTGGGGGAAAATGTATTACCAGTTGCTGTTATATGCATGGTGGACAGAACTGCAACAAGACAAATATAGTGGCAACACATAATGCGAAGCCTAGAAAAGCAAAAACCTTTCCTTTGCGTGTAAACAGTACTTTAATGTGGATAATAACTTGAAGCCTAGTCCACTATGTTCTTGGTGGCACTGATGATAATACCTCCAAGATGATTACCAACAGTAAGAGGAAGATGTTTAATGCAATATGACTCATCCCGTATCCTTTCCAACCACAGAAAGACAACAGCTAGCGTCCTATTAGCAGAACGTCCTCTGAAAACATCTGTTATACTTCCCCCATGCTAACATTACATACTAATGCAAACTCTCAACAAAGTTACAGAGAYTGGTGCTAATGGGTTCAACATTTTCTTTCATTCTATTTTCCTATCTCAATTGACCTCGAAAGTTAGCACTATATATTTTGTGTTGCATTTCCAAAGAGTCCATCGGTTAGCTAAGTGCATCTCTACATCTAAGTGGACACAAAGGACTTTCAAAACAAACCCTTTGTATCAGTTGCATTGACAAAACAACCCTATGACTCTGGGAGCTAATGAAGGCACTAGTCCTCATAAAAACCGACCAATCCAATTGTCCCGTTAAAAGTCTTCAAAGCTCAAAAGGAAAATAAAAGCAGCATTTCCTCTTGTAAACTCCCAAGTGATGGCAAACCAATTAACCCGACTAATTAGCCCAGAGAGAGAGAGAGAGAGAGAGAGAAAACAAAGCAACAGGATGGAGGGATGGAGTGCACTTCAGGCTGGGTTTTTGCCGTATTGATTGAGAATTAATGGCGGAAGCAGCAGCTGTCATTAGAGTGAGGAGAGAGAAAGGCCACAATGAACTATAGTAATGAGTGAAGAGATAAGGAATTCAGAATTAACCATTGTAATGGCAATCTATGGTTAAGAGAGAGGGCCAGAGTTAACTACAGTAATGACTCTGGGTTGAAGAGAGAGGAAGGCCAGAGGTAACTATAGTAATGACTCTGGGTTGAAGAGAGAGGAAGGCCAGAGGTAACTATAGTAATGACTCTGGTTGAAGAGAGAGGAAGGCCAGAGGTAACTATAGTAATGACTCTGGTTGAAGAGAGGGGGCCAGAGGTAACTATAGTAATGACTCTGGTTGAAGAGAGGGAAGGCCAGAGGTAATATAGTAATGACTCTGGGTTGAAGAGAGAGGAGGCCAGAGGTAACTATAGTAATGACTCTGGGTTGAAGAGAGGGGGCAGAGGTAACTATAGTAATGACTCTGGTTGAAGAGAGAGGAAGGCCGAGGTAATATTTAATGACTCTGGGTTGAAGAGAGAGGAAGGCCAGAGGTAACTTAGTAATGATCTGGTTGAAGAGAGAGGAAGGCCAGAGGTAACTATAGTAATGACTCTGGTTGAAGAGAGAGGAAGGCCAGAGGTAATATAGTAATGACTCTGGGTTGAAGAGAGAGGAAGGCCAGAGGTAACTATAGTAATGATCTGGGTTGAAGAGAGAGGAAGGCAGAGGTAACTATAGTAATGACTCTGGTTGAAGAGGGGGCCAGAGGTAACTATAGTAATGACTCTGGGTTGAAGAGAGAGGAAGGCCAGAGATACTATAGTAATGACTCTGGGTTGAAGAGAGAGGAAGGCCAGAGGTAACTATAGTAATGACTCTGGATTGAAGAGAGAGGAAGGCAGAGGTAACTATAGTAATGACTCTGGGTTGAAGAGAGGGAAGGCCAGAGGTAACTATAGTAATGACTCTGGGTTGAAGAGAGAGGAAGGCCAGAGGTAACTATAGTAATGATTCTGGGTTGAAGAGAGAGGAAGGCCAGAGGTAACTATAGTAATGACTCTGGTTGAAGAGAGAGGAGGACCAGAGGTAACTATAGTAATGACTCTGGGTTGAAGAGAGAGGAAGGCCAGAGGTAACTATAGTAATGACTCTGGTTGAAGAGAGAGGAAGGCCAGAGGTAATTATAGTAATGACTCTGGGTTGAAGAGAGAGGAAGGCCAGAGGTAACTATAGTAATGATCTTGGTTTGAAGAGAGAGGAGGCCAGAGGTAACTATAGTAATGACTCTGGGTTGAAGAGAGAGGAAGGCCAGAGGTAACTATAGTAATGACTCTGGGTTGAAGAGAGAGGAAGGCCAGAGGTAACTATAGTAATGACTCTGGGTTGAAGAGAGAGGAAGGCAGAGGTAACTATAGTAATGACTCTGGGTTGAAGAGAGAGGAAGGCCAGAGGTAACTATAGTAATGACTCTGGGTTGAAGAGAGAGGAAGGCAGAGGTAACTATAGTAATGACTCTGGGTTGAAGAGAGAGGAAGGCCAGAGGTAACTATAGTAATGATTCTGGGTTGAAGAGAGAGGAAGGCCAGAGGTAACTATAGTAATGATCTGGGTTGAAGAGAGAGGAAGGCCAGAGGTAACTATAGTAATGACTCTGGTTGAAGAGAGAGGAAGGCCAGAGGTAACTATAGTAATGACTCTGGGTTGAAGAGAGAGGAAGGCCAGAGGTACTATAGTAATGACTCTGGGTTGAAGAGAGAGGAAGGCCAGAGGTAACTATAGTAATGACTCTGGGTTGAAGAGAGAAGGCCAGAGGTAACTATAGTAATGACTCTGGATTGAAGAGAGAGGAAGGCAGAGGTAACTATAGTAATGACTCTGGGTTGAAGAGAGAGGAAGGCCAGAGGTAACTATAGTAATGACTCTGGGATGAAGAGAGGGGGCCAGAGGTAACTATAGTAATGACTCTGGGTTGAAGAGAGGAGGACCAGAGGTAACTATAGTAATGACTCTGGGTTGAAGAGAGGAGACCAGAGGTAACTATAGTAATATAGTTGGAGACTTTTATCTCCCTCAACAACTTTAAAAATCTGCTATCCGAGCAGCTAACCGATCGCTGCAGCTGTACATAGTCCATCTGTAAACTACCCACCCAATTTACCTACCTCACCCCCATACTGCTTTTATTTATTTACTTTCTGCTCTTTTGCACACCAGTATCTCTTCTTGCACATGATCATCTGATGATTTATCACTCCAGTGTTAATCTGCTAAATTGTAATTATTCGATTTATTGCCTACCTCATGCCTTTTGCACACATTGTATATAGATTTCTTTTTTTCTACCATGTTATTGATTTGTTTATTGTTTATCTCATGTGTAACTCTGTGTTGTCTGTTCACATGCTATGCTTTATCTTGCGAGGTCGCAGTTGCAAATGAGAATTGTTTCAACTAGCCTACCTGGTAAAATAAAGGTGAAAGAAAAAAAAGAAAAAAAGAAAAAAAAAAAGAAAAGAAAAAAGTAATGACTCTGGGTTGAAGAGAGAGGAAGGCCAGAGGTAACTATAGTAATGACTCTGGCTGAAGAGAGAGGGCCAGAGGTAACTATAGTATGACTCTGGGTTGAAGAGAGAGGAAGGCCAGAGGTAACTATAGTATGACTCTGGGTTGAAGAGAGAGGAAGGAGAGGTAACTATAGTAATGACTCTGGGTTGAAGAGAGAGGAAGGCCAGAGGTAACTATAGTAATGACTCTTGGTTGAAGAGAGAGGAAGGCAGAGGTATAATAGTAATGACTCTGGGTTGAAAGAGAGGGGGCCAGAGGTAACTATAGTATGACTCTGGGTTGAAGAGAGAGGGCCAGAGGTAACTATAGTAATGACTCTGGGTTGAAGAGAGAGGGCCAGAGGTAACTATAGTAATGACTCTGGGTTGAAAGAGAGAGGAAGGCCAGAGGTAACTATAGTAATGAAACTCTGGGTTGAAGAGAGAGGAAGGCCAGAGGTAACTATAGTAATGACTCTGGGTTGAAGAGAGAGGAAGGCCAGAGGTAACTATAGTAATGGCTGTTTAAACCAGTAAATTCTCAGCTAGCTAGTGCTATTAATTAACCACTTAAGGGTTCAGGATGAGAGTGTGAGGTTGAAATATGCAGTTGCACTATTGCTCACATAATAAAATCATTATTACCTCACCCAGGGTAGTCTACACTGAATAAAAAGTAATTGCTTTGTACTAATATTAGTAGGTATTATATTGCTTAGTGGGAAAGTGCTAATATAATAAGAAACCTTTTAATATCATTGCTGTCTTATATTCTATACAGATATAAGCAATCCCAAAGCACGGTTGTGAAAAGGAATACAAATGACATATAGTGTGGATAACATCAAACACAACACCAGACCAGATTCAATTGGTGTTTAAAAGGTAGTCATTGTAACATTCATACAATCTCATGTCATTCATTTCTCCTCGTCAATATGAAAGTTAAAACAATTCTATATCATCTCGTAAAAACACATAGGTTGATGGATGGCCCATAGACCACAGCACCATGGGTAATAATGTTGTGTATGTGATCAAGGTAATATAATCACCTCAATCGTTTAAAACAAATTGCCCTTGTTAAACCATGGATTTTGTAATAAGCAATACATTTTGAGTTAACACGGCCATGCATTTTTCTTTGCAGATAAAAATGCTTTAGCATCCACACCAGTGTGGGTGGAATCTGTGGTGATTACATGGAGTGGTGGGGTATTGAATTTTTTGAATATGGGGCCAGGTGTCCTTAAGATGATGGAAGGACAACACCAGACACACATTAAGGATGACATAAAGAGGAACGGAAAGCAACAGAAGCTTTCCCAAGATTGAAAACGTATCATCGGGATTTTGCAAGGGCAAGACGCACAATATTGTCTTGATGTGACAAGATCGCCATCAATGCCTTTAGTACACAGAAGCCAAGGACAATACGATACAGATGTAACCACCATAGATGCTGCTTCATGTTTTTGACATCTAGCATTTAGCTACTTGCTTTATTTGTTTCCGAAGGCCAGTTTCCCAGACACAGATTAAGCCTTGGACTAAARAGGAAACTCAATGTARAATCTCCATGATAATKATGTTTATGTCAGGACTATGCTTGGTCTGTGACCACCCCTAAATGTCTTACACCACATTCAATCTGTAAATTACATTCTCTTGACGTAACATGCTTTTTTTCGGCGTTCAGTATTCGACGTGAATGTTCGGGAGCTGATGAATGGTGTAGTTGCTATCAGCCATAGCTGTCTCTGGATAGTGTTTGGATAGTCAGGTAGCATGTGGTGAGACATCCGTCAGTCCTGTCTTCATATTGCTCTCAGAATAAATGACACTGTTGGAACATCAATCAACAGAGGATAAGGAGACATTACTTGCCCTTCTGAACCGGCAGGTCGTTTGGCCTGCATTCAACCTAGGCTTTTTCTCCAGACGTTTTTCCTTTGGTTGGAGAAGTTAACAACACAACCTCCAGCTTTTTTTAAACCCTAAATTGTGTTTCCTCTCAAAGTTGTTTGTCTGCATGTAATTTAGGTCATGATCAGGTTTCCCACTCTCATTAGAGGTTATAAAAAACAAATATTCGCTAGTTAATGCCATGCATTCATTGTTTACGAAAACAATACACAAGGGTCTCAAGGGAACAGTTTGTGTGCAAATATTGTTCAAAGCATATCGAAGCGGGTCTGAAAGTGTCTGACATTGCCGTTGAATGTTTGTGATGACACCACTGTCACCCTGTCCAATCTTGCAGCCAGATGTTTACATTTACATCTCATTTAACTCCCTGTGATGCTAATTGGTTACCTGCTGTTTAGGAGTGAGACCACCGACAGAGAAATGTCATTCATGTGTTTGTCTGAGATTAAAGGTCGTATTATCATCAACTGGTTTTGGTTTTAAATCCACAGGCATATACTTGTAGAGGTCATGATGCTAATAGCACAAAGTATCCACCATCAGAATGTTTTGCCTGCATACTATACTCATATTGCAATCTTTCAAGCAATAGGAAAAGAGGTACAGTCACTTGCTTTATCTATTCCACTGTGGAGTTCAAGGGATGTAGGCCTATTCAAAGTAAAAGGTTGGATAGCAGCTGCATCCTACCAACGTTAACTCAAACAGAAATAGATTTTTGGGGGGTTGGTTTCAGGCTAGAATATCTGAATTAAACCGAAATGGAATTGAATAGAATAAAACATTTAAATTGATGTTATTGATTGAATGGCTTACAAACTGCCTTAGGTGATAGCTAGCCCATAGGAAAACATAATTTATTCAGAGGCTATGCAGGAGATCCCAGAGACACCAGTAAATAGAGTCTGCTCCTATGGGCATTCTTCACGTTTATTGACTRCGGCAACTTACATGCTCTATCATGCGTGTATGTAACCGTAAGTATTGCCACAATATGTCAAGCTGAGTCGATTACAGACTTTTGGGGTCATTTATTACATTGTACTGTATGTTCATGCCCTTTGGCAGGTAGGCCTAATTTAAGCTTGAAGAAGAAGGATACTTTTTTCCTCAATTGGACACTTTACCTGCCCTCATGAAAAACGTTTGTTGATGTAACGGCATTGATTTTACTCTCCTTCACTGCGAGGCATAAGAGGGAAAAAACAGAGACTGAATAGCTGTAATATCCTCCTGAGACCCAGCAAAAAATGTTTGTCCTCTCTCATGGACATTTGTTTTTGGTCCGTATCTCTAAGACCATACTTGCCACTGTGTTAGGTCCTGTTGTACCTTTGAGAGGACATTCTGGGGTATTCAATGATATCACATGTGTATGAGTGTCACCTTGATATTTTTATCATTCTGGTTCTTCAAAATGGCAACCATCACAATTCCCATCACAATTAGCACATTTTATGGTAAGTGTGTGTAATTGTGTAATTATCATTTTTGTGAATCTGATATTTAAACTATTTCTAATAGCGAAATATCTCAGGAATAGTTGTGTTTTCAGAGCAGTGCAATACTTTTTTCACAATAAATAAGAGCTAAATAAGAACTAGTTAAATGCCCAGTGCAGTCAAAATTCAGTTAACCTGTGTTTTTGTGTCATATTTGTACAAAAGCTGATGAAACTAACACTGTAAAAGTGTGAACAAAAATTATTAATGTTATTTCCTGATAGTTGCTGGTTGAAATTACAATCTACGCAGGGCCTTCTAATCAGCAAGTTTTGCATGAGTGGAGATATAGCCTGCCTGGTGACATCACCAGGCGGTATAAGTTAATAGACCAATAACAAAGAGAGTTCCAAACCTTTATGCCAATAAAAGCTTGTTTTCAAGTTACATTTCCCTCCCATTAGGCCCCTCCAACTAGGTCCCTTACTCAAACCACTCACAGACAGTCTTAGAAAAAGTTTTGCTTGAGAAATAGTTTTTTGCAAAAATATATTTTTCTTTCTTTTGACCATTTTAATTGAAAAATATTATAATAAGGTACTTAATTGTTACCAAGAAATTATTTGATAAACAGCTGCATTGGGCCTGTAATAAATGTTCTCTGTAGAGGACATCAGGATGTGCTAACTACGTTTTTACCTACTGTCCCCATTTCCTGTAATGTAAACATTTTCATATTTACTACCAACAGAGTCCTAATGGCCACTACGGTGCACATACTATACATACAATACGATACAATACGATACGATACGATACAATACAATACAATACATAGACTCGGTACTGTTACCCCGTGTATTCAGCCAAGTTATCGTTACTCATTGTGTATTTATTCCTTGTGTTATTATTTTTTTATTTATTCCTTGTGTTATTATTCTCTCTCTGCATTGTAAGTAAGCATTTCACTGTTAGTCTAAACCTGTTGTTTACGAAGCATGTGACAAATAAAAATGTTATTTGATTTGAAATAAATAAACATATATTTTTTTCAATGTTTTCTTTATAACATGTTTTTTTCACCCCAAACCAAAGTCCTAAACCTTTTTCTTGCTGGGTCTCAGGAGGATATAGAGCTTGTCACACTATTATTTCTACAGTATAATGCCAAGTCACTGTCTGCTTCCTAAATTGCACCCTATTCCAATAGTCCACTACGTTTCTCTATACAGTATAGTTGTCACGGCCGTTGTAAGAAGTGGACCAAAGCGCAGCGTGGTGAGCGTACATATTCCTTTTTATTAGAAATGACGCCGAGAAAAACAATAAACAATCCAAAATAACTGTGAAGCTTAAGGGCTATGTGCCACAAACAAAAACAACTTCCCACACTGAAAGGAGGGAAAAGGGCTACCTAAGTATGGTTCCCAATCAGAGACAACGATAGACAGCTGTCCCTGATTGAGAACCATACCCGGCCAAAACATAGAAATACAAAATCATCATCAGGGAAAAAAACATAGAATGCCCACCCCAAATCACACCCTGACCAAACCAAATAGAGACATAAAAAGGCTCTCTAAGGTCAGGGCGTGACAATAGTGCACTACTAACCTATGGGCTCTGGTCAAAAGTAGCACACTATGGAATAAGGTGCCATTTGGGATGGAGACTATAAACGGGTTGGTTGTTTAGCAACAAAACCGACGTGTCCGCAACTATGGGGCAAAACAGACGGGCTTGGCTTAGATTGTTGACAACATGCAAACTATATTTTGTCTCCAATATTTATTGAAAACATAAATAAATGTGCACAAAGAGCACTTGTTTTCTCTCAAATACATTGTTACAGTTAGTTTGCTAATTTTAGCCATATTGCATCAGTCAAAACACCTTAAAACAAGACATGGTATCAAGAAAAAGTTACAACTGGATGGAACGAGCCACCTACGATTCCCCACATGGCAGCTTGTTGTCATAGTTACGAGCCATCTGGCCATAGCTGCGGGAAGTAGGGGTGCTGAGGGTGCTGCAACACCCCCTGATAAATCAGAATTGAAAAATAAATAATAATAATAAATTAAAATGTGGATTTTATATTTATTTGTTGCAAAATTWGTGCACTAGGCCTTTATTACTTATATATGACCAGAGCGGAGCAAAACACAGCAGAGCGGGGAGAAATACCCGCGCCCCCGCCCTAAACCTTACTATACATAACTTTACCCATTGTATAAGGGATCTCCAAAAATGTCATATATAAATTCAAGTCCTACTTTATCAAAGGCCTTCTCAAAATGTGGAAGAGTAGCTGCTGCTTTAGCAAGAAATAATGGGGATCCTTAATAAATACAAATACAAATGTGCTATGCATTTTGGGGGATTTTTTCATTTCTACATTGAAGTTGAACATGTAAAAAGCAGCAGGCCCAACTCGGCAGGGTACAGATGAGGGCCCTGAGGCTCATCTCCAGAGGTTGAGCAGTCCAACCACAGCTCCCGTCACTGCAGAGCAAGCGAGAGCAGGCAGCAGTACACCTGGTAAAGGACACCCAAAAAGAGGTGACACCCAAAAACAGCACCAGGCTCCTGAGAAACAGAGATGAACTGTCCTGTATCACTGCCTGAACGAACTGTCACTCTACCCACTGCAGTCAGACTATACAACAACTCTAGCTCTTAAATGCTTTCCCCAAAATGTTATTTTTAACAATCACATTTAGCATCATGAAAAAATGTCCTGTAATGTTTTAAGTGCCCTGTATTCTATTTATACCATGTATTATTTATTTGAAGTTGTTAAAAAATATCTATAAATTCTGCATTTCTTTAGTTTTATAAGCTCAAACTCAAACTTAAGTGTAAGGGGCCTCCAATATTTTAAATGGACTGGATCTTTCTATGTACCACCTGTGTCCTGTTTCAGTAATAGTGAAATCAGAACTTCTTGCTGAGCATCTGATAGTTTACAATTGTCATAATTGTTTAAACATGCAAGAAGTGGATCTTTGAGTACATCAAAAAAGGTTTGATATACTTTAACTCAACTGGTATGCCATCAAGCCCTGGAGTTTTCCCAGACTGAAAGGATTTACTCACATCAATAAGTTACTCCTCTCTAATTTGGCCTTCACAGAAGTCTTCCTATACAGTTATTCATGTTACACTATTATTAGGGGGGAAAATCCTTGTAGTTAACTTCATTCAGTGTAGATGAAGGAAACTGAAACGAGTACATATGTTTGAAGTATTTTGCTTCCTCAAAATATCAGTCGGTGAGCCATGGATGACTCCATCATTTGTAGCATTTCTATGTTGAAGAGTCCAAAGTATTTGTATTTTTGACAATTGTCCATCCAGTTTGCTTTATTTGTGTTATATATTACACTTGATTGTTCTTGAATAAGTTCCTCAAGTTATTTTTGCTTTTATCTAATTTAATCTGTGTCTCAATGGTATAGTTTTTTGTGCTACCCAGCTATCCAGCTGTGCTGTTAGTAACTATATTTCCTTTGTTAGTCTAATCTCTTTAGACCTAAATTGTTTTTGTTTTAATGATGAATATTGAATTGCATGGCTTCTGGGGATGCATCTAAAAGTGTCCCATACAATAAGGGGATCTGCAGTACCTATGTTACGCAGGAAAAAGTCAGCAATAAATGAGTTTGTCTTGGTTAGGAACATATTGCCATTCAGTAGGCTTTGATAAACGTCCAGTACCCCCTCCCACGTGGACATTCTGTAAGAGGTATGTGAATGTTACTAAGGTTCTGTCTCTTGGTGTCAGTGAGGACACAAGAAAGTAGTCAAGACAGCTAGCTTGATTAAGCCTCCTGCATGTATATCTCACTAGGTCAGGGTTTTTAAGCCTCCATATATCCACTAGTTTTAAAGTGTCCATGATAGTCATGGTCTTCTTAAGATCATGACAGTTTGATAGTTTGCAGTGTGATTTCCTTTTCCGTCCATTGAAGTACTTAAAACCGCATTATCATCTCCCACCACAATAATAGGATCGTATGTTGCTTTTGAGCTTCATTGATTGTTATAATTTTTTGGGGAGAAGTGTGGATCATTCTTATTTGGACCGTATAGATTGAATGAGCCAAAATTGCGTATTTTAAAGGATCCTTGCGGATCTGTTTGGATAGTTTGCGCATTAGGATAGGAATGTATGTTCATTTCTATCATCAACCCTTTAGAATTTCTTTGCCCATGTCAGACATTTAGCTTTTTTTCATATAACGTCATCTATAGTCATAGAGTGAGTTTCCTGTAAACAATAAATATTATATTCTTTCTATTTTAGCCAGGTAAAGATGAATCATCTTCTTGTATGATCTGCTAAGCCTGTGGTTCCCAAACTTTTTATAGTCCCGTACCCCTTCAAACATTCAACCTCCAGCTGCATACCCCCTCTAGCACCAGGGTCAGCGCACTCTCAAATGTAGTTTTTTTGCCATCATTGTAAGCCTGTCACACACACACTATATGATACATAATATTAAACATAAGAATGAGTGTGAGTTTTTATCACAACCCAGCTTGTGGGATGTAACAAAGAGCTCTTATAGGACCAGGGCACAAATAATAAGATAATATTAATCAATAATAATCAATAATCAATAACCTTATTTGTTCATCGAAAATTGTGAATAACTCGCAACAGGTTAATGAGAAGGGTGTGCTTGAAAGAATGTACACAACTCTGCAATGTTGGGTTGTATTGGAGAGAGTCTCAGTCTTATCATTTTCCTAACACAGTCTGTGCCTGTATTTAGTTTTCATGCTAGTGAGGGCCAAGAATCCACTCTCACTTAGGTACGTGGTTGCAAAGGACATCAGTGTCTTAACAGCGTGATTTGCCAAGGGAGGATACTCTGAGCACAGCCCAATCCAGAAATCTGGCAGTGACTTCTGATTAAATAAAAAAATTACAGAACTGCTTGTTGCAATTTCAATGAGGCTATCTTGTTCAGATATCGGTAAGCGGACTGGAGGCAGGGCATGAAAGTGATAACGAATCCAGTTGTTTGTGTCATCCGTTTCGGGAAAGTATCTGCGTAATTGCGCACTCAACTCACTCAGGTGCTATATCACATTTGACATTGAGGCTATGATTAAGAAGTTGGAGCTCTTCTCTGTCTGCATTAACAAGGACAACACACAGGTCTTTCCATCAATGTATAGTTTTTGTGTGTGCAAATGAACTCAAGCTTAAGGACAATTTTGTCCCGCACATTGAATATAGTTGCAGAGAGTCCCTGTAACCCTAGATTCAGATCATTCAGGCTAGAAAAAACATCACCCAGATAGGCCAGTTGTGTGAAAAACTCATCATCATGCAAGTGGTCAGACAAGTGAAAATTATGGTCAGTAAAGAAAACTTTAAGCTTGTCTCTCAATTTAATAAAAAAAACGTGTCAATACTGTGCCCCTTGATAATCAGCACACTTCTGTATGTTYTAAAAGYGTTACATGGTCGCTGCCCATATCATTGCATAGTGCAGAAAATACACGAGAGTTCAGGGGCCTTGCTTTAACAAAGTTAACCATTTTCACTGTAGTGTCAAATGTCTTTCAAGCTGTCAGGGAGTCGGGAACAACTGCTTGCACGTGCGTTACCACTCCACTATGTCTCCCTGTCATGGCTTTTGCGCCATCAGTAAAGATACCAACATGAGTAGCAGCTACATTGGCTACATACGGACCGTTGGTGGAATTCCCGCGAGAGAGTAACGGTTAATGTGATTGGATGTTAATTATTTGACTAGGCTACCTGTATTTGACATTGTGTGGTTTAATTTTATTGTTAGCAGTGAAACGAGGCTACTCAGGCGAGAAAAAAAACTGTATAGCCCCATTGGAAAATTGCACGTACCCCAGTTTGGGAATACCTGTGCTAARCCATTACAATTATAATTAACTATACTTATTTTACCACTTACCATAATGAGATACAAGTTTCAGTTATACTTACCATAATATGTGTTTGTAAACTTACTATTAAAAAGCATCACAATCATCAAGTATCCATATAGTTGTACCATGATACAGTTGAAGTCGGAAGTTTACATACAGCTTAGCCAAATACATTTAAACTCACAATTCCTGACATTTAATCCAAGTAACAATTCCCTGTCTTAGGTCAGTTAGGATCACCACTTCATTTTAAGAATGTGAAATGTCAGAATAATAGTAAAGATAATCATTTATTTCAGCTTTTATTTCTTTCATCACATTCTCAGTGGGTCAGAAGTTTACATATACTCAATTAGTATTTGGAAGATAGCATTGCCTTTAAATTGTTTAACTTGGGTCAAACGTTTCAGGTAGCCTTCCACAAGCTTCCCACAATAAGWTGGGAGAATTTGGCCCATTCCTCCTGACAGAGCTGGTGTAACTGAGTCAGGTTTGTAGGCCTCCTTGTTCGCACACACTTTTCAGTTCTGCCCACACATTTTYTATGGGATTGAGGTCATGGCTTTGTGATGGCCACTCCAATACCTTGACTTTATTGTCCTTAAGCCATTTTGCCACAACTTTGGAAGTATGCTTGGGGTCATTGTCCATTTGGTTGACCCATTTGCGACCAAGCTTTAACTTCCTGACTGATGTCTTGAGATGTTGCTTCAATATATCCACATCATTTTCCAACCTCATGATGCCATCTATTTTGTGAAGTGCACCAGTCCCTCCTGCAGCAAAGCACCCCCACAACATGATGCTGCCACCCCCGTGCTTCATGGTTGGGATGGTGTTCTTTGGCTTGTAAGCCTCCCCTTTTTTCCTCCAAACATAAAGTATGGCTAAACAGTTCTATTTTTGTTTCATCAGACCAGAAAAAAAAAGTGCTATCTTTGTCCACATGTGCAGTTGCAAACCGTAGTCTGGCTTTTTTATGGCGGTTTTGGRGCAGTGGCTTCTTCCTTGCTGAGCGGCCTTTCAGGTTATGTCCATATAGTACTCGTTTTACTGTGGATACACATACTTTTGTACCTGTTTCCTCCAGCATCTTCACAAGGTCCTTTGCTGTTGTTCTGGGATTGATTTGCACTTTTCGCACCAAAGTACGTTCATCTCTAGGACACAGAACGYGTCTCCTTCCTGAGCGGTATGACGGCTGCCTTGTCAAGTGGTGTTTATACTTGCGTACTATTGTTTGTACAGATGAACGTGGTACCTTCAGGCGTTTGGAAATTGCTCCCAAGGATGAACCAGACTTGTGGAGGTCTACCATTTTTTTCTGAGGTCTTTTGATTTTCCCATGATGTCAAGCAAAGAGACACTGAGTTTGAAGGTAGGCCTTGAAATACATCCACGGGTACACCTCCAATTGACTCAAATTATGTCAATTAGCCTATCAGAAGCTTCTAAAGCAATGACATCATTTTCTGGAATTTTTCAAGCTGTTTAAAAGGCACAGTCAACTTAGTGTATGTAAACTTCTGACCCACTGGAATTGTGATACAGTGAATTATAAGTGAAATAATCTGTCTGTAAACAATTGTTGGAAAAWTATGTGTCATGCACATAGTAGATGTCCTAAATGACTTGCCAAAACTATAGTTTGTTAACAAGAAATTTGTGGAGTGGTTGAAAAACKAGTTTTAATGACTCCAACCTAAGTGTATGTAAACTGACTTCAACTGTATATGCACTGCTAAGCATACTGTTGCTGCAACTGACTCCGAGTAGACCTCCAATGGTCCTCCCTTATCCCATCCGCTAAAACCTTCCCCCATACCAGAAATAACTGACCACCCCCTTACCCATGACTCGCCTTTTGCGTCCTAAGCTCACCTTCAACCGCCGATTGGCGTAGGTCAGAAATAGTCCATCCCTTGTGATTGTTAATGTATGACTCAGACATCCAGTAATCCACGTGGGATATCCCTGCCCTACACAGGGCTGGATGGGAAGGATTGTGGGTTATAGTATGTGTATGTGTCCCAATTGGCACCCTATTCCCTATATAGTGCACTACTTTTGACCAAACCTGGTCATAAAGTAGTGCTTAAAGTAGTACACTACGTAGGAAATAGGGTGCCATTTGGTACGTCCGWTTGTGAATTTTGGCACTGTAGGATATACGCTAGAGATAATTACAGGGTTAATATCGCTCTATGAGTCATACTAATGTACATTTAGAATGTTGTGACTGTGAGTCAGTTTTGGTCAGGCTCTGCCACTTAGCTACACAGGAAAAACTCAACAACTCCTTTGTCTCCATGGAGATCAATTATGGCCCTCATATTTCAAAATGCATGCATACTACTCAATGGTAATGTAATAAATGAGTCATCCTCATGGACATTCTAGAATAGTGTGATTGTGATGCGGTTTTGGTCATGCACTGACAAAGATTCAAATCCTTTGACTCCAGTGAAATGAATCAATCATATTTAAACATGCAAGCATACTACTCAATAGTTGTATAGCAAAAAAATGGGTCATTCATTTTACACAATGACATACTAACCCTTTAGTGAACCACGGCAAAGAAAACACCCTATGCATCTTACATATACTCCGCAGTCCTGTACGGCCTAGAAAATAACCTTCATCGTTTCCGGGCGCTGTGTGGTCAGATGATGATAGAATGCTGAGTGGGTTTGATCAAGATTAATAATCCCGCTGGTGGTTTATTTATTATTTTTATCTCTTCAAACATTTTGAGTTGAGACGAGGCTGAACCGAACCAGGCAGTCTGAGTGATCAAGCTAAATTGCCTTAGAGGACCATTAATAGTTTATAGGCTGACTTGATGAAAGACAGAAAGGCAGAAGAGGAAAACAAGTTAATTAAATCAGATCTCSCTGCCTGTCTGCAGGACGCTGTGACACACACACACACACACAGAAACACTGTCTGCAGGACGCTATGACTTTACTGGCATGGTGGGACATAAAGATTATCATTATCATTTTCATTAGCCAGCTGATTGTTCGGGGGACTGTACAACACACGAAATTGCCTCTCTTCAAACCTCTGACAATGTTCCATTATCATGGCGTTTCAAAATGAAGGGGCGTCAGAAACAACCCTTTTGGACTGGGTGTCTTTTTTAGGCCGCCTGCAAGGCTTCTTAATTTGATTGGTGTGAAGTATGCTAGAAGTCTACCGTACTCAACACAGTCACTGCATTGTTTCCATTTGGAAACATCAAACTGCTTCTTCTGTGATGGATTACATCTTCTTTCATGTGTGTGTGTGTGTAGATCCATCCCTTTGAAAGCCATGGCTTACCGCTGTTTGTCCAATGAAGTAGTAATTGCATTGACCTTGTTGCTATGGCAATCTGGTGTTCATTATGAGACAGTGGTTTTGATTCCCCTGGCTGTAACTGCACACAAACGCACACACACACACACACTTCATTTCAGCCATAGGAATGGAGTTGTAGGCTAGGTTTCATACTGTAGGTTGCATCCCAATGCATCCCAAATGGCACCCTATACTGGTCAAAAATAGTGCATTAAACAGAGAACATGGTGCCATTTGGGACTCAGAATACCTAGCGCTAGGCTAGCTGCCACTGCTCTGGTTTATAAATATGTCCTAATGAGCCAGCTCCTGATTGCAATGTGGCACGCTTAGTCATTAAATGAAATCACCATGGATACACAGTGTCTGGAAAGACAGAGGTAGATGCCATGAAACCCCTACATGAAAATAGACTTTATATGTGATGGAATGATGTGACACATTTGGAATAAAATAACTGTTTAAATAGTTGCAAATGTCTTATATTACACATTATCACCGGTTGCCTCAAAGGAATGTGCTGCAATAGAGTATTTATCATACTAACTACGGTAAATCACTTCTGGAATTGTAAATTAGTTCATTGGGGGGAGCACACGTGTATTTCATTTCATTGTCTGTTTTGTTGTGTGTACGGACCCCAGGAAGCCTAGCTGTCGTCCGCTAATAGGTATCCAATAAAAAGAAAGAAACAGTACTGTTGAAAAGAGCTTGGTACAGCACTGGGTTGAGGTATTGAGATAAATCCCTTCCACTACTCCATGTGTACATGGATATGTGGGTAGGATGGTGCAGCAGGACTCGCCAGTAGCCCCCCACCAGCTGAGAGAGAGAGCGGATTAGAGAAACAGACACAGGCTGCTCTTGGACCGCTGCCTCCACCCCTCCGCCATAAAGCATGGCTATGGAGAAGTTCCAATGAAACGAGCCAATCAAAATGTCAACCTCTGTTATGTCATAAAACATCAATCAATGCATTCTCCCTCTCTCCCTTTTTCATGTTTGACCTGATATTGGTTGGACTTGTATTGTGTGGTGTTGTGTTCCCATCCTAGCATTCAATGTAGGAAAATACATCTCTTGGTGTATAACCCCTGATCCCACCCATAGGTCCTTGACTCCAGTCCACCCGCTATCAATTCAGAGAGAGATGTATGAGTGCTGCAGCCACAATGGAGATGCCCTTTTACAAGGACGAGCATCAACTCTCCGAATGCTCCGAGTGCTCCACTTTTAACAGCAAACAAATTTGCTTCCACAACTGGTAATGGAAAAAATTAGGACCAGGAGTTTGGATATGGAACTGTTGTGTGTGTTTATGTGAGTAAGTAAGAGAACAAGAGAGTGGATTTGTGTCTGATGAAGAAAGAGAAAAAGAGGGTGTTAAACGGGTGTGGGCTTCACTGAGTGAATGAACAAGCAAGTAAAACTAAATATTTTTTWAAAAGTCTAACAAAAATATGTATTGTCACATACATCAGAGAGGTGCAGTGAAATGTGTTGTTTTACAGGGTCAGCCATAGTAGTACAGCACCGCTGGAGCAAATTAGCAGTGGTGGAAAAAGTACCCAATTGTCATACTTGAGTAAAAGTAAAGATACCTTAATAGAAAATGAGTAAGTAAAAGTGAAAGTCACCCAGTAAAATCCTACTTGATTAAACATTTTTTTWAAGTATTTGGTTTTAAATATAATATCAAAAGTACATGAAAAGTAAAAGTATAAATCATTTCAAATTCCTTTTATTAAGCAAATGTACGGATAGCCAGGGGCACACACTCAGACACTCACACTCAAACTTACAAAGCATTTGTGTTTAGTGAGTCTGCCAGATCAGATGCACTAGGGATGACCAGGGATTTTCTCTTTAAGTGCGTGAATTGGAAAATGTTCCTGTCCTGCTAAGCATTCAAAATGTAACAAGTACTTTTGGGTGTCAGGGAAATTGTATGGAGTAAAAAGTACATTATTTTGTTTAGGAATGTAGTGGAGTAAATGTAAAAGTTGTCAAACATATAAATAGTAAAGTACAGTTACCCCCCAAAAATGACATAAGTAGTACTTTAAAGTATTTTTACTTAAGTACTTTACATCTCTGCAAATTAGGGTTAAGTGCTTTGCTCATGGGCACATCGACAGATTTTTCACCTTTTTCACCTCGGCTCTGGAATTCGAGTCAGCGACCTTTCAGTTACTGGCACAACGCCCTAACCGTTAGAGGTTGTGTCTGCGTGCACAAGGCAGGAGTTGGATAGAGAAAAAGAGAGAGAGAGAGAAAAAGAGGGGAATATTCTGTAGAGGAAAAGGGCTGCATTCCAACTTCCAACATCTGCACAAGGTCCACTCCCACACCGAGGGAATTCCTTCAGAAATGTACACTATTTGTGAGGGAGGGGTGAGGGGGTGGGGGCGGATGCAGGGACCAGCCCTTCTGAATCATTACAGCTAGCTAAAGGGTCCAATATTTGGCCCGCGTCCCAAATGGAACCCTATTCTCTATTATAGTGCACTACTTTTGACCAAAGCCATATGGGTTCTATTCAAAAGTAGTGCACTATATAAGGAATAGGGTGCCATTTGGGACGTGACCCTTGTGTTGTTTCCTCAGATACGCAGCACTCTGCACAGAGGAAATGAGTTCCAGCACTGACAGCAGTATAGGGGAATGCTTTTCATTTTCTATTGTGATGTTGTGAGTCATGACAGAGATACCAAGGCCAGAAATGAGTCGCCAGCAGGGAGAAATKAGTTGACTTGTCTACTTGATACATGACAAATTTATGGACAAAACATGAGATTGAAAATTTGATTTTCCTTTGTGGGCCTCAACGATTCTTCACTCCCCAAGAAAGGTTGYATAGATTGCAAAAGGTGTGAATAATACTGCATTGCATGTGGTATCGTAGACTGAGGAGACAGATAAGAACATTTCACCAAGATTATGCTTAAAATGGCACCCTATTCCCCACATAATGCATTATTTTTGACCAGGGTGCATAGCTCTCTACAGAAAGTAGTGCACTATATAGGGAATAGGGTGCCATTTGGGATGYATTCCTATTCTCCCACTGCAATAAAAGGCATAGGAACCCAGGGGAGAAGAACGTCTCCCCTTGATCTCACATCTCACTCAAACACTGACAAGCTGAGCCAGTGGGAAGAAGAAAGGGAAACCAACTCTTTCCTGTGGAGGGAAAATAGTCCTAACTGCTTCCTCATTTCTGTTGTTTAGCATAAACATATAGGAAAAACTTGAGTAACCACCACATCCCCTCACCTCAAACTATATTACATTATAGAGATCATCTGTTTGAAATAAAACGTTTGTCGGAGCAAAATTCAATTAACAGCCCCAACAAGCAGTATTGAGTTTTTCACCGTGTTGATGAAGTGCGGTTTGAACCGTGCACTCTGGTTCAGCAGCGTTCACGTTCCTCTTCTGACACCTCTGTCAAAGACTGACCCCAGTGGCGTCTGGGCTGGGTAACATCTGTTTGAAGACCCCACTATGCCACACCACTGCATGTTTGTAGGAATGTATGTGTGTGTGTGTGTGTGTGTGTGTGTGTGTGTGTGTGTGTGTGTGTGTGTGTTGTGGTGGTGTGTGTGTGTGTGGTGTGGTGTGTGTGTGTGTGTGTGTGTGTGTGTGTGTGTGTGTGTGTGTGTGTTTCAATGACAGGGAGTCCTGCAGCTCATAAGTTACACCTCAGCACACAAAACAAGGACTTAGAAGCAGCAGCTTGTCAAAGGCTGTGGTTATTCCACTCGTTTTGTAGGTTCCGACTGACTCAACAATGTAAAGTTGTGTCATGTTTTTAGAGAGGGCGTCGTCTGAAAATGTTTTCTGTTTAAAGGTTTCTCATTCCAGTGAAGACATTAACTCTGCCCTTATCAAGGCTGAATGTTTGAATGAAATGGTTTGAATGAATACCCAAACACATTTCGCAATCGTTGTGAGAAGACATAGAGTCTGTTCCCATTCTGCTGACTATGTTGGTTAAATGTAGGCTAGTCAGTACATATGTTTACAGTGCTTGTTAATAGTACAGTTCGTGTATACCTCAGCTGTGGCCCACTTCTGGATGTTTTGTGCAGCTGCAGTCTTACTCCACGTCTACGTCCCAAATGAAACCCTATTCCCTTTATAGTGCACTACTATTGACAAGACGCAGAGTCTGTTGAGCTTTAATCTACTGTGTTGAGATTCATCTACCAAAAGCAGAACCATCACACTGAGCACGTTGTGTTTTCCTTTTCAATCGTCAGTATTATTATTATTACGTAACAAAGCATGCAATATACAAACAGGAATACAATATCCTGAGAAATGTTATCTATTTGATCCACCATATTTGAAGAATTCAACTGTTCAATGTTTCACATTGTTGTCAGGAACACTGAGTTGCAGGCATGTAGTGACTGGATAGGAAGAGAGAGGTGGGGAGTAGGGAAGGTAGGAATGCCAGAAAACAGGCTAGTGCCACACCCAGCCACACACACACACATCGACAAAGTGAGCTATTGTTATACGTATMTGTCTCTGTGGTTGGTTCTTCAAAGGGAGGATCGAATGATGACATCAGTTGTTTGGCTGCAATGACTTGACTTGAGGCCTATGTATGGAAAGGCACAGAAAATGGTCTGATGCAATATTCTCTGTGCTGAATGCTCAAGCAATATCTACATCTATAGCTCTAGCTATGTATGGCTGATATATGTTGAGTTACCGCAGTTCCCTTTGCAGATAGCAGGGAGAAACTGAAGGCAGAATGCATGCTAAGTAATGCAGCACAATCTCCTTCTTTCTCCTGTGACTGTTCAGAATACAGTAAATACTGTAGATAGTAGAGCCAGAGAGATAGGCTTACCTCAAGGTGTATGACCCTGTCTCACTATCTTCAGTTGAAAMAAGTTACTTCTGCTTGGAAATGATACTGTTGTGCACTTCAGCACTGTAATACACTTGACCTGACCTGGCTTTGAGATGGGGAAGGGATCCACTAGAGAAGTGTCCACCATTCAGATGATGTATGACTGCACTACTGGCTCACCTCAATGCCCCTGTGTTTTCAGGTCTCTCCCTGGAAGGTAAAGTCAAAGGCTTCGTCCCTTTATAGTGCACTACTTTTGACCAGGGCCCATTTGGGATCATAGGGATATTTTGATCAAAAGTAGTATGGGGTATAGGGTGCAGTTTAGTACGCAACCAAAGCATGATGGCCAGACTCCCCATAGAGATAAAGGCCTGGTTGGTGATTCCTCTGTAGCACAGAGAGTTGGACACTGAGGTCAACCTGCAGCTTAGTCAAGTGCCAGTAACTCAGCCAGAGTGGCCCAGATCACTGACTGAGTCTGCATCCTAAATGGCACCCTATTCCCTACATACTGTACCACTTTCGACTGGTCCCCATAGGGCTCTGGTCAAACTTAGTGCACTATATAGGCAAAAGGCAGCCATTTGGGACAGAGACTGAGACCTGAGAGGGGCTGCAGCTGGATTAAGATGTGCTTATTTTTCCTTTCAACACATGTTTTTAATTTGGGTTTCACTTGAAGGGGTCAGCTCTGTCTGTCTGAAGATGACCTAGTACTAGGCCCTCCCATGCATCTGGAGTCCTTGTTATGGACAAATTTCACTTTTCTGGGTCTCTTGTGGTGATTATGAACAATCCTACTAGATGTTCAGTTTGGTTTCATGTGATGGTTTCATGCCACCTCACCATGTTGCTGTAATAGTTCAAAAATGTTTTGGAGACAAGAAAAGCTTCCACTACAAGCTTAATTTCACAGTAAGCCCCTAGAGACTTGTGTGACGCAGCAAAATGTGTTTTTGTGAGAATTACACACCATGAAACAGTTTCCCTCATATCTTACATTTTACTGGCTTTCCACTTGTCACCTTTCTCCCGCTGAATGAAAGAGGGGGATTATATGAATCTTGGAAACKTGTTATGTTGTTAACATTTCTTCTTCATTCATCCCATGGAAAATAAAAATACATTTTGTGCTGTTCCGCTATAAACACCCAACCTCCTCTTTAACTATGAACAATTTGTCACAGACAAAGGTAAAAAAAAAAAAAAAAAACATTGCTGGTCCTTATAACCTTCTGGCTGGCGCTGTATAAAATTACAGGTAATATATGAGCTTTCTATTTGTCATAACTTTCCTCTCTTCTCTCTCCACTGTGTGGTCTCTCTCTGTTTCCCCTCTGTTTTCACTGACAATACAGTATACGAGTAAAGAGTAAATACTGTACTTAGCATCTAAATTGTTGCACCAAAGTGCCCAGCTGACAGTGATTAATCCACTTACTGCCAGAATCCTGACCTGGATTCGACACACGCACGCACACACACGCACGCACACGCACGCACGCACGCACACACACGCACGCATACACACACCCCTTTTCTCCACTGTTATTTTGACGAATCACATATATATATTTCCGTCCGGTATGTTACTTCCTATGGGAATAGTGGCATATTTCTCCAGACAGTATGCACACAGGGAAATGTACATGGTAAAATAACCAACTGTTTTCATTTCCCCAAATCTAACCGCTGCTATGAGGAAGAACTATGACTATGCCACTCCAGTTTGGTCCCAGGCATGGAGATCATAATTAGATGACTCGTGGTTAATCGCRCCAACCAGTAGAACTACGCATGTACCACTAGTAACACTTATGATCGATAGCCTTTTTGGGGGGATCCATTACTTTGATACGGTCTCGCAAGGTCTTGCAGAACAACACAGTCTTCTTCACCAGTTATAGTATATAAACTCTCTATAAAACTGAGATTCTGACAATCGGAATTTGTTCTAGGCTATTGCGTGTAGACCTACAAGAGGTTTCTGTTTTTTTGGACACAGTCTTTACATGTCTGTTATGGCTGTCTTCCTATTGAATGCAGATCTGTGAGCGTTTCATTCTGGCTACATGCCAGCCACTTAATGGCTATGCTGCCTTGTTCTGGGATCACACACACATTCACACACACACACACACATTCACACACACACACACACACACACACACATTCACTGGGGACATACTGTAGCTGTGTGATTTCTCACCACTTGGGAATCTTGGCTCGGTATGCAGCGTTGCCTTCGTAGGGGTCCCAAATGGCACTCGTTTACCTACATAGTGCACTACTTTTGACCAGGGCCCACGAGAACAGGGTGCCATTTGGGACGCAGGCTCTGTCTCCCTGTCTGGCTCATAGGCGATCTTAGCAGAGGGAAATGGCTCGCACCCATGTTTGTGAATGTGCCGATTGTTATTGAGTCGGAACATAGCTCAGAGATTGAAGAGGGTGGTGTCTCTGGCATTGTAAATAGGAGTGAGCCCCTCCTCTTTCTCACTGCCTGCTAGGGGTTGGCGAGTATCTGGACCCCAGACAGGAGGAGAATGAAAGAAGGGACTATTTAGGATGGTGATAGTGGTGGGGGTATTTATTGCAAGCACAGCTTAAAATTGTGCAGACGCACAGGAATACAATAGTGTCCAAGCTTTTTGTTTCTCCTGCAAGAGGASACTGCAACATGCAATGAAGCTTTAAGCCTTTAATCAAAACATGTTATTAATCWAAATTATATTCATATTTAACTTGGCCAATTATATAAAGGAAAAAATGCAACTCTATAGGACAGAAAAGGTCGGATCATGTCCTCTAGCTATGACCAAGAGCAGAGGTTGCCTACTGAACTTCAAACTGATCTCATGCAGAACGAGAATCCAAAAACTGCATCGCTACTATTGTATACAGAGGGTTAAGAAACATTAAAGCAACATCAAAACGCAAGACCATTTCAGAGATCCTTCCACACAGGACGTCTGGCTTCTCAACGTCCTGGCTGGATGATTTGATAACACAGCCCTAGGTGTTTAGGATGTGCTATTCACACAATCACTGAAGTACAGAAATGGCCATTAACAATGAACAGTGATGATGCATCCCACCTGGCACCCTATGGGCCCTGGTCAAAAGTAGTGCACTGTAAAGTGAATAGGGTCCCATTTGGGATGGATTCCAACTCCACTCACTCCACTTCACAAGAATGTGGCCTATGAACTGGTTGACACGTACAGACACAGGCCCATCTCTGTCTGGGACGGAGACCATTCAAATAGTTTCTGGGTGGGCGGATTTGTATTCATTTACAATGAATGGGCAACAGGGCAGCATAGTTTCCCACATGCAATTTGATGAAACGTGTCACCTGTGTCACCTGGGACTTGCCCCACCATCTCTGTTTGAGGTCCATCTTTAGAACAGCCATGGCTAGGGTCATTCAAAGCAGTAACGCATTGGGAGACAGGGACAAGGAGTGCATGTCACCCATGTCGTTGCGCCAAGTCACTCACAGCCTGTTTTTGTCCCTCTCCTCTTTGAACACTTTCGTTGAAGCAATAGATGCATTGTGTCAAACCCAGGGCCGGATGCGAGCCTCACTGACAACAGACAGCCCATCTAGGATCTCTGAGCGCTGTACGACTGGCAGAGATGGATCAACAACAGGGAGTCTGTGGCTCCATCCCAGAAAACAGATTAGTGTGTGTGTGTGTGTGCGTTCATGTGTTTATGCCCATCTTCAAGGGGTATAAGAGACACATTCACTTTCTTTTGTTGATTAAGTGAGACATTTACAATTTGCAATATACTGTAGCCAAGCTATAAATCCATTCATTTTATTTGATGGACTATTGCAGTGGTTTTAACCAACGATATCATCTGGTGTGTGATTTCAGGGGTGGATGATTGGTGATTTGAATCCCATTGGGGAAAACCACTATAAAACTGGACAAACAGAGCTTGAAACTATGCTGGACTTTTTTAATAAGATGTTTAAACAAACCTTGCCACATCTTATGAGCCCTCTAAGCTTTTTTATATAACCATCACAAGTGTTTTCTGGTAATTCCATTCCACAACTTTATCATCGTCTTCTATAAGATGAATGGTCCACGATGTGTTTTTTAAAGCTGCTTCATGTATTATCCAACTCTTTATAAAGCCACATGTTCAATCAATAAAATGTAAGAATATTCTAAAATGAATCGCCATCAGATTATAATATTATACTTTGTTTTAACCATCCGTATTGATCCAGAGTGGTTAATGAGAGAAAGATTATATAATTTGGGCCAATGCTCCCTGTAAGCTGACCCCAAAACATGCAGAGCTTCTTCTTGTTGTCCTGACCAGTCACCAGTCTGCTATTGATTTCCTCTAAACATAATGACTTTGATCTCTGTAAGAGGATATTTGATGTGGTCTGTATGTTCACCGTGGCCAATTTTCAAGGGACGTGGATGGAGGAATACTGAAGCTAGGTGGCCAGCATCAATATATATTATAATAGTCTGTCCCTATCCCTAAACTACTTTGCAGTGTGCACTTACCATTCTTTACCTTTCTACCGTGTGTTACAATGTTAGACTTTAAAATGTTCTTGTTGGAAGTTTTGTTTGAATGTCACATTCCTGGTACCGAGTCATTTTAAATGAGTTCAACAAGCAAAGCAGTAGTATATTTAAAGTGGAAATGCTACGATTTATAGCAGTTTATATGCAAATATATAAACCTATCATGCCATTCCTTTTCAACACCCCAAACCGAAGTCGTTGGAAAATACAACATACTGTACAGTGGTACTGTCTGACATATACAAGGTCATCTCTTTTTGATCTTTTAAAGGGCAATGGGGCTGATAGCATCCGCCCGCAGCGCGGCGCGGCGCTGGGAGAATTAGCTCCAGCAGCATATGGGTAATGATGATCTTGGATTGGAAGCGTGCCCACAGTGGAGAAAGGCAAACATCTCACAGGGTTAATGGAGGGATACGTTTTTTTCTTTCCCCTCTTCCAATTTAGCTCATACTTATTGGCATTGCCCTTTCCCCTTTATGTTCCTGGGGGAGAGAGGGGGGAGAAGGGGAAACATGAGTCGTTAATGAGATTTCACAGACGTGAAGCATGTACAATTTGTGATGATCATATTACATTTTGTCAATATCCAAGAGAAGGCATTGCATCAGCTCCAGTAGCTTGAGTAGCATCAGATTCTTCACCTCTGACCTATATTCTGCTTGGTTAAACTGCACAAACAGACAAATGGACAAGTTGGTTTTCTTTGTCCTTTTCTCTTCCCGGAAATAATAGTTCAATCAAACCATACAATTACTGTATATGGTCTTATGGTTCATGGATACAAAAGTTGTTTGGTAAGCCTTCCTCTATGAATGTTCATTTTAGAGATTACATTGAATGAAATGGGAAATACAGTGCATTCGGAAAGTATTCAGACGCCTTGATCTTTTTCAAATTCTCAAAAAAACTGTTTTTGCTTTGTCATTATGGGGTATTGTGTGTAGATTGATGATATTTATTTATTTAAGTAAAAAAAAATATKAAAATGTCAAGGGGTCTGAACACTTCCCAAATGCACTGTAGATGTGATCAAATAAATGAAGATGTGTTATTCTGTTATACTACTTTAAGGAATATCAGTGAAGCACAATCTCCTCCCCATTTCAGATAATTGCCTGAAACTCAGTGGCCAACTTGACTCCCAGCATTGTGGCAATGGGACCAGAGCATACATACAGCACATACTCCGATACACTGCATCAACCAACCAGGTGACTCATCCTATGAAACTTTGATATGATTAGCTCATCTGTCATGATGTCATAAAGTACTGGTCAGTTTACACATGCAGAGAGCATAGGCTCTATAAAAACATAGGCCTCCCATTCATGGCAAACGTAGAAGCGAGCAAAAAAAACTCTCTGAATGTATGATGTCACCTTCCACACTTCATTTCCAGTGGCCTTAAATCCACTCTTAGACAAGTGGAAATGATTATGACAGGACCAGGACGGTAGGTAGGCTGCGTTATGAGAGTACCCTTCAAAAGCACTTAGTGATTATGTCATAGTGAAGTAGGTGGAACGTTACCTCTGGGTCACAATATCAGGCGCACACTCAACAATACATGGCACTGAAATTAACACTGCGTGTACAATTTAGTAGATATTACGTGCATACTTCAATGTGCCTATTTGGGTTAAGTTACGTGGGATACATTCATCATTGAATCTCTTTTGCTGGCAGCTCATTACCATAGGCGTAGCATGAGCCATAGTGTCTACTGTCTAAGGTCTGTAAGCAGTTTAATTTAAGAGGCCAGCAGATCTACCACAACACCACTCAGGAGTCCTTAAACAGGAGTCCTTGTTCACAGTACAAAGTACTAAACGTGGGCCTCCACTTCTTACTGTATACAGTAAATACCTGCTGTGAGTCAGCATCCAGTTCCTAAGGCCTAGTCATCTAGACAACAGGAGTGTTTGGGGAAAATCCCCAAAGCCCAGAAGAGACTGCTGATCTCATCCACTCATCAATTCCAGTAACAGTGTTTTACAGTCAACGTGTACTATGACTATGGTTGTGACCCAAGCTGCACCCTTTTCTCTACTTTTGACCAGAGCCCTATGGGTCCTGGTCAAAAGTGGTGCACTATTTTTTGGCATTTGGTATTTTATTAGGATCCCCATTAGCTGTTGCAAAAGCAGCAGCAACTCTACCTGGGGTCCACACAAAACGTGAAGCATAATACAGAATGACATAATACAGAACATCATAAGACAAGAACAGCTCAGGGACAGAACTACATACATTTTTAAAAAGGCACACGTAGCCGACATATCAATGCATAACACAAACTATCTAGGTCAAATAGGGGAGAGGCGTTGCGGGGAATAGGGTGCCATTTGGGACACAGCCAGAGTGTTACAGTGAAGATGTACAGTAAAAAGGCTGTGAAGGACCTGGCTACAATAGAGTCATGATTCCACAGAAGTATCATCATGGTTTCGTCATACTGCACAACAATATTAAAATGAATGACTGGATTTCGTGTAACTATGGCAGCATTGTCTATGTTTCATTCCAAAACTCAGCTTAAGATGACTATGTTGACATTACAGCTGCAGTGTTGTAACTGACCACATAGTCCAGTGATTACCGCCTGTACACAGAATCTATTGGAGAAGACCCAGAGCCTGCAGTAATGACTGGGTCATTGGGCGAGGCAGGCTACTTTGAGATGATGCAGGGTTCCCATAAACATAGATTAAACACTGTAAATTAGGATGTGTCCTAATTGGCACCCTATTCCCTATTATAGTGCACTACTTTTGAGTCTTGAGGCACCAACACAAAAAGACAATTAGGTCCATCTGAAAAGTAGTGCAGTATGTAGAGAATAGTGTGCCATGTGGGACGTAGTCTTAGTCTTCCTAGCTCATCGAGGACGATGAGGAGCCTCCCCAAAGGCCTGTTCTTTTTACAGTGTTGCCCCAGACAAACACATGTAATTGGGTGTGAAATACAGCTGATAGTGGGTGGGGCCCGCCAGGTGCGGGCCCGCCCAGGGTGAGGTCTGCCCAGCAGCCCATCCGCCCAGCCACCCCGGCCACAACACTGGAGCCCAAACGCAGATAGCCTTAAGTCACTAACACAAAAAAACAATTTGATCCAAATTAAAATCGATTTTCACTCATATTGAATGGATGTTAAAACAAAGCAAGTAAAAATACAATCTGGAGACATGCTAGAGTGGAGTGTGGTGGAGCCCCTCCACTCCCCAAACAGACACAACAACAGCCTTCCCCTCCTTGTTAGTCTTCAAAGCATTAACTATTGATCTCCCAGTGACAAACTCAACAGTAAACGGGGAGAAAAGATATACAGTATAATTCAACAAAACATACTGTATCAGCACCTCCATTGCAGGCATCTACAGTATGGATGCATCCCAAATGGCACCCTTATCCTCCATATGGTGCACTACTTTTGACCAGAGCCCTGGTTAAAGATAGTGCACTATATAGGGAAGAGGGTGCCATTCGGGACACAAATGTGTAGGCCTATACACACTGATGCATTGTATAACGTGTGTGGGGCTTCACCTACATTCACATAAGGGATGTATTCTTTAGGGAACAGTAAGGGGTTCACACACCAAGGTCATGCTGTTCTTTCTTTTTAATAATACAAGACTTAGTGGGTAGCCTAGTCATAGYGTGCGTCCCAAATGGAACCCTATTCCCTATATAGAGCACTACTTTTAAATTGGGCGCTGTTCAAAAGCAGTGCCCTTTATAGGGAATAGGGTGCCATTTGGGACGCATTTCATAAAGCTAATTTTTGTATCATGACTGACAGTCCTAACGGAGTGACATTTAGGGATGTTTTGCTGTTAGAACTTTATCAGATGACATTCTTCCCCAGTTTAATTCTACAGACAAAAAGCTGCTTTGCTGAGACTCATTGTTGTACTGCCCACAGCCTTCGTCTCACTACCTCCATTGAAATGGTCTCTTTGAGAATCCTTATGGCTCTGAATCTGAATGTGATTTCCCCTTTCAAGCGATACAGAGCTTGATACCATCACCAATCTCAGAGCTTTGTATGCCCATTGCATACCTCAGTAAATCATGAATATTGATCCAGATAAAGAGAAAGAGAGAGGGGGGACAGACAGGGAATGAGAGAGAGAGAGAGGAGAGAGAGAGAGGAGAGAGAAGAGAGAGAGAGAGAGAGAGAGAGAGAGAGAGAGAGAGAGAGAGAGAGAGAGAGAGAGAGAGAGAGAGAGAGAGAGAGAGTCAGAGAAGAGGAGAGGGGAGGCGAGCGACAGGAGGAGGTAGCGAGAGAAAGAAACAGACACACAGAGACAGACAGAAAGAACACATTTGATGAATAGTGCCATTAAGCATATGTGTGAGAGTGTGAATTTCAAAAAGCCATTGAAAAAATTGGCCCATTTTAGTTAGTGCTACATAAAGAAACAACCATCTCATTTTGTCTGAATAGAGTGGATGTATCTCTTTGTGCTGTGAAATGGATGCAGAAGCGGACATGTCAAATAAAGGACAGATTGCTACTTGTTTGTAGGAGAATAGATAGGGCCGATTCTGGCAGACTATTCTGCTATTCTGCAGTTCCATCAAATTTTCCAAAGGAGATATTGTTTTAACAACATGCATTACATACATTAGATGCACAGCTATCTACATTTGACYGTTTTTTTATTGAGAAAGCAAAGGACCATGGTTTTTAGAATAGGCACAAGACAAGTCATTAGCCCCAGTCTCCTACTGTATAAGAGAGTCTGTCCCCAGGGTATCCTCTGAGTACCAGCGGATGCGACTTGGAATCCCCACAGGAACGAATGACAGTGATACGGCGTATAAGATAACATGTCAGAGACAGAGACTGACAGCTCCAACCACAGGGCATGTGAGCCTGTCTCACACCATAAACACACTGCAAAACACAACCATAGACCATGCCCTTCTCACATCAGGATATCTCACTGTACATGACTGACTATATGAGACAGTAGATATGAGACCTCAGCACAATATATTTTATTACACAATATACACTTGTATTATATTATTTACCACACAATATACCGCACGATATGTTTTAATTTGTGTCGCGTTTTTATGTGAACAATTAAAATTGTCTCTGCCTTTTGCAACATACTGTTGTGGGAATGTTTTAACCCATAAGAAATGAAGCCATGTATAACCTGGGAGAGCGGTGTTCAACTAAGCTATATTCAATTGTTTTAAGAAGGTCACACCAAGGATCATTTTGCTATTTGATTCWAAATTTTAAGAACCCTTCAAGTATCAAAGAAAAAATAAATTCAATTAAATGATGAAAAATTGTATTTGGCCTTACTGGTATTAGCCCATACAAACGCATTGAATAACAGATTCACTACATGGCGCAACAGATATCCCCCCCCTCCAAAAAATCAAAAGGAAGCTTATTCTGAAGTGTCTGTCTTATATCTGAGAGATATAAGAATGATCAGGAAACATTTAACCCCTTTTTTGGGACATAAAAGTCTCCATATACCGTGCATTAGGAAAGTATTCAGACCCTTTGACTTTTTCCACATTTTGTTACATTACAGCCGTATTCTAAAACTTATTAAATCATTTTTTCACCTCATCAATCTACACACAATACCTCATAATGACAAAGCATGAACAGTTTTATTTTTTTTGCAAATGTATAACATTTACATAACTATTCAGACCCTTTATTCTGTACTTTGTTGAAGCACCTTTGGCAGCGATTACCACCTCAAGTCTTCTTGTGTATGATGCTACAAGCTTGGCACACCTGTATTTGGGGAGTTTCTCCCATTCTTCTCTGATGATCCTCTCAAGCTCTGTCAGGTTGGATGGGGAGCGTCGCTGCACAGCTATTTTCAGGTCTCTCTAAAGATGTTTGATCGGGTTCAAGTCTGGGCTCTGGCTGGGCCACTCAAGGACATTCAGAGACATGTCCACAAAGCCACTCCTGCATTGTCTTGGCTGTGTACTTAGGGTAGTTGTCCTGTTGGAAGGTGAATCTTCACCCCCAGTCTGTGGTCCTGAGCTCTCTGGAGCAGGTTTTCATCAAGGATTTCTCTGTACTTTTCTCCGTTCATCTTTCCCTTGATCCTGACTAGTCTCCCAGTCCCTGCCGCTGAAAAACATCCCCACAGCATGATGCTGCCACCACCATGCTTCACTGTGGAGCCATGTTTCCTCCAGAAAGGGCATTCAGGGCAAAGAGTTCAATCTTGGTTTCATCACTCCAGAAAATCTTGTTTCTCATGGTCTGAGAGTCCTTTAGGTGCCCTTTGCCAAACTCCAAGCAGGCTGGCATGTGCCTTTTACTGAGGAGTGGCTTCCGTCTGGCCACTCCAGTGCTGCAGAGATGGTTGTCAATCTGGAAGGTTCTCCCATCTCCACAGACACAMTCTGGAGCTCTGTCAGAGTGACCATCGAGCTCTTGGTCACCTCCCTGACCAAAGCCATTCTTCCCCGATTGCTCAGTTTGGCCGGGCAGACAGCTCTAGGAAAAGTCTTGGTTGTTCCAAACTTCTTCCATTTAAGAATGATGAAGTCCACTGTGTTCTTGTGGACCTTCAATGCTGCAGAAATGTTTTAGTACCCTTCCCCAGATCCGTGCCTCGACACAATCCTTTCTCGGAGCTCTACAAACAATTCCTTCGACCTCATAGCTTGGTTTTTGCTCTGACATGCATTGTCAACAGTGGGACCTTATATAGACAGGTGTGTGCCTTTCCAAATCATGTCCAATCAATTGAATTTACCACCGGTGGACTCCAATCAAGTTGTAGAAACATCTCAAGGATGATCAATGGAAACAGGATGCACCTGAGCTCAATTTTCGAGTCTCGAGTTAGTTTTTTATATTAAATTAGCAAACATGTCTAAAAACCTGTTTTTGCTTTGTCATTATGGGGTATTGTGTGTACATTGATGAGAAAAATATATATTTCATCCATTTTGAAATAAGTCTGTAACGTAACGTAATAAAATGTGAAAAAATTCAAGGGATCTTGTGAGGCCTATGGGTGCCCTAGAGCAAAACCAATGGACATGCACGTGTTCATCAGAATCTCGCCTTATATTAGTGTGTAGCCCAAACTGTTCGGACGCTACAGACAGAAGTTGGCAGATCGGCTGTACCGACTTCAGACGAGTCCCAAGACGCTTGTGGGGGTTGTAAAGTAAAACRGCCAACACCGCCGTGGGAGTCTCATCTTTCTATAGAGGGGTCATAATAGTTTGTAGGCCAAACCTTTCAGATGCTACAGATTTTGAGAGAAGACCGGTTTTCTGGATGTCTCATGGTCTTGACAAACACCACTCTAGCTCTGTCACCTTTCACTGCAGATGCAGAAGTGTTACATGATGTGGTGGATTGAGATGCAGCCAATGCAAAAAAAAATATCTCTCTAGTTTAAACTGACAGATTTCAATGTTCTTAGGGGGTAAACAACATGTGACTTCCAAATAACKTTTTGTTGTTGTTGTGGTCAATTGCTCAATCTTTAGAAAATGAGATTTTCACTGGAAATCTAGAGATCTTCAGATCTTTGTCTCTTTTCTACAGTAAAACCTTTATGGTGGCTCAGAACATTAAAAGTGGAAATTACCAACAAGGTCTGTGCCAAGTCAACAAGTCACAACATATCACTCTGCATCAATAACGGAAAATCCATTGTCCCTGCTGCGTTGAGAGTCAAAAACAACTGAAGGAACATTTTCCCATGATGCTGCGATTAGTAATTACCAATGACACATAGTGTGCATCCCAAATGGCACCCTATACCCTATATAGTGCACTACTGGTCAAAACTAGCGCACTATACAAGGAATAAATGCAATTTGGGACATACAGTAGCCAATGTATGAAGGCAGATCACAGGTCCCTCAAGTCCTGATTCATAAACAAACAGTAGGGCAAGTATGTACTCTTCATTCAACCATAAGACAACAGTACACCGTCTTTCCATCAAAGTACTCTGCGAATGTGAGTGAAACTGTCAATATCTTGTGATCACTGTGACGTGGGAGAGTTACCTTACCTCTTCATTAAATTATACTACACTGTCCTAACATCAAGGTAAAGAATTCTATTCCCTGGAGCGAAGAAATAAACAGTACATTTGACAACATCTCTAGTGAAACTGTCAAAAGCTTCCGGTTTCGTCCCAAATGTCACTGGTTCCCTACACCCTATTCCCTTCTTTTGACCAGGCCCCTATGGGTGCACTATATAGCGGATAGGATGCCATTTAGGATGCAGACATCCACAACAAGGAACCATTAAGCAGCTTATAATGTTAGTAACACTAAACACATTGCACTGAGGATGATCGCTGGTCTGTTACAGGTCGCTCAATGTCTTTGTTTCCCCATGAGCCACATGGGATCAATAGATCTCTGAGAGCGATGCATCTACTGGTGTGTGTGTGTGTGTGTGTGTGTGTGTGTGTGTGTGTGTGTGTGTGTGTGTGTTGTGGTTGTGTGTGGGTGTGTGTTTGTGTGTGTGGTTAACTAGTATTGTGTGGCACAGGAGGTTGGTGGCACTTTAATTGGAGAGAACGGGTTTGTGTTGCTCCGTTCCAGCCATTATTATGAGCCGTCCTCCCCTCAGCAGCCTCCCCTGAAATTCAGACAAGTGGGGAAATGTGGCTGGCCCCCACAAGGAAAATGTATATTTTAGGCTTGGGGTTAGGTTTAGGGTTAGGGTTACAATTAGGGTTAGGGTTAGAATCAAGGTTATGAGTTAGGGTTAGGTTAAGGGTTAGGTTTAAGGTTTGGGGTTAGGGAAAATAGGATTTTGAAAGGGAGTCAATTTATGATGTGTGTGTATGTGTGTGTGTGCATGCCTGCATGCTTCCATACCTGTGTGTGTGTGTAGTGTGTGGAAAGTAATTCAAGGAAGTAGGTGACGGGTGGCGAGATGGTGAGAAAGGGTGACAGCATAGCCTCTGGCAAGCGTTCAGTAGAGCAGAGCAACATGACATTGCTTGCCTCACAAGTCTACACAGAATAACTGGTTCTCTGTCTTGGGGTTGGGTGCATCCCCGAGGTGACAGCTTGATTCGGTTTTGAAAAATKTCCTTATCTGGTTTCCCACTGCCCCACAAACGACACGGCAGCTCATATACAGATCTACTACTGATGTGCTGGAAAATACGTTGCTCTTGCAACGTTTCAATGATTCATTCATTCATTCATTCACATGGGATACACGTACAGTGTTTACATACTTTTGTAAGTTGCAAATTGCTACTTCGATGAACAACTTTTTAATCAAGATCCAACTCAATTCATGTGCCAACTGTTTTAATGTATTCTATGATAAGATTAAATCATCAAAGGTGAGGTGTTCCTGTTAACATCAATCAAATGTGATTTAAATAGTGCTTTTTATGGGATAACTAATCCATCATAGCACATTGTATGAAAAGCAGCCCACCTAGCTACAGTATTTGGAAACATTCAACAAACAATGGTTAGGCATTACTGTACCGATGAAAGAGTCATGTAGTCATGCAAGTGACAAACCAATCTGCATCCCAAATGGCACCCTATTTCATATATAGTGCATTACTTTTGACCAGGGACCATAAGGCTCTGGTCAAAAGTAGTGCACTATGTAGGTAATAGGTTGCGGTCCCAATGGCATGTCAGGTCCTGCATGGGTCCTTTCTCTGAACAACACCTCATATTTAGTTTCTCAGGGTGACAGAAGCGGGCACAGGCAGAGATTTCAACACGTTAATGAGGGAAGCTGAAGCCGAGCCATGGGAAAAACAAATGTTACAAAAACAGCCAGAATGTGCATTCCAAATGGCACCCTATTACCTATTTAGTGCCCTACTTTAGACCAGCCCTCCTCCAGCTCCCCAGGGGAACTAAGAGTCATAGAAACGTGTTACTTGGCAAGGCTTGGTGCTGTTTTATTACCATTAATGCAGGGGTGAGAGGCATTTCACAGAGCATATTATAAAATGCTTTGTTGAAATGCATTTTGATAAGAGTAGTAAGTAATAGGAATACAGAAGTAGTAATACAAATCAGATTACTTTTCTATGTTTTTTTATATCTAGTGTGAGATATGTACCTGCGTGCATACCTGTAGATTAAACACTAACCACACCCATAGCTTTGTCGAGGACCCATGGTTCTCAATGCTTTCTGCAGCTACAGTATGCACGCTGTCAAAATGACATCAATAAACCGACTCAAGATATATTATCTTTCCCATACCTTTCTGCTAGCCTGACTTTGAACCCAGTGACTAACGATAAACAGACACTAATCCTGTATTCAGACAGAAACGGAGATAGATCTGTTTTCTTTAACTATATTAAAGGGGCAATCTGGGATTGATACATACATTTTTTACTTTTAAATGAATGATATATAGCCAYAATTTGAATACCAAATTACCCTTTCAAGCAAACTGAGAGATGTAATAATGCTTCCATAGAGTATATGCTGCCATACAGGCTGCTTTCCAGAAGAGGCCTGTTATGCTGAGAAGAGGAAATGCTGCTTGCAGTTATAAATAGCTGGGTATTGCATTGTCACACCATCGCCAGTGCTGCCTGCCTGCCTGGTGTCTTCCCACACGCCTCCAGTGTGTGTCTGCCTCTGCACCCTAACTGATCGAGGCTGGTGGAGGCATCTGTAAGAGATCCATCTCTTTTACAGGCAGACAGCACCACACATGCTCGCACACACAGTGACTGAGTCCCAAATGGCACCCTATTCCCTATTTAGTGCACTACTTTTGACCTGGGCCCATAGGGCTCTGGTCAAAAGTAGTGCACTACAGTATATATGGAATACGGTGCCATTTGGAATGCAGCCACTATCAGCCACGCAGATGGAGCACACAGCTTGAGAGAACTCATGTGACTGACCGAATGGCAGAATGGTCCGATGCTTCTCCTCACCACCACAACCAACGGACGGCGCAAATGCATCGAGCAACGAGATTGTCTTCTGATTACATTTTTTTTTTATAGCGAATTAGTGTCGAAAATGGCAATTTTCAGCCTGCGTTTCGACGGCTTTAAAACCCTCATCATAATTAGCCTCATAAAGTGCTTAGCACATGGCCGTCACAGGACATTGAGCGACAAACACATGCCTTGATGCAATGAGTATTGTGACTATTTAGCATGGAAGAACATAGGCCTTGTGTTCACCCGTAATGTTAATAGACTGGAAATATACTGAACAAAAATGTTCCATAYGCAAAAAAAGCTTATTTCTCTAAAARGTTTACATCAAAGTTAGTGAGCATTTCTCCTTTGCCAAGATAATCCATCCACCTGACAGGTGTGGCATATCAAGAAGCTGATTAAACAGCATGATCTTTACACAGGTGCACYTTGTGCTGGGGACAATAAAAGGCCACACTAAAATGTGCAGTTTTGTCACACAACACAATGCCACAGATGTCTCTATTTTTTAGGGAGCGTGCAATTGGCATGCTGACTGCAGGAATTTCCACCAGAGCTGTTGCCAGAGAATTGAATGTTAATTTCTCTAATAAAAGCTGCCTCCAACGTAGTTTTAGAGAATTTGGCAGTACGTCCAACCGGCCTCACAACCGCAGACCTTATGTCACCACGCCAACCCAAGACCTCCACATCCGACTTCTTCAACTGCGGGATCGACTGAAACCAGCCACCCGTACAGCTGATGAAACCGAGGAGTATTTCTGTCTGTAATAAAGCCCTTTTGTGGTGAAAAACTAATTCTGACTTGCTGGGCCTGGGTCCTCAGTGGGTGCGCCCATGCCCTCCCAGGCCCACCCATGGCTGTGCCCCTGCCCATTCATGTGAAAGCCATAGATTAGGGCCTAATGAATTCATTTCAATTGACTGTTTTCCTTACATGAACTGTAACTGTCAAAAATCTTGTTGCGTTTATATTTAATCTGGTCATGAAAGCATATTTGAGGTTGCTTGGATGACTTGCTGTTATATTTCATATTCCGTTGTTTTTTTTGCTACATTTCAGGATTCATCTTTTTCAATATGAGGGATACAGGCAGTGACAGTGTATGGCTCTTGGCCTGGAGATGTATTGCCTTGTTGATTAGCTTGACGACATGAAGGAGCAGAAAGCAGGGCCTTTCTGACAGACTACACCACTAACTAGCATCATATTTACCACTACTTCTCTTACTGTAAATACCACATGCCCACAGAGTGTTTAGAATGCTATTTAGACTCTAATACTTTTTGACAAGCTCCTTGATTGTGTAGGATAGAGACTGCTAGCCGTTGGCGGTTGCAGTTCTCAAAACAAGCTGCAATACAGTAACAGATCATCAAAACATAAGCACATAAAACATTTACAGGTTGCTACATGTAAGACTGATTGAGTGGCCTTCTGTTATGTAATACCGTGTTGCATTCTGCAAAACCATTGAGTAACCACTTTTGGGGCTGTACAGTAGTAAAACGGGCTCTGAAGGAATGTCCATGTTATGGTGCCAGTATGTGGCTGCATCTGAAATGGCACACTATTCCCTATATAGTGCACTATTTTTGCCCAGGGACCATGAAGCCTATTTCTATGGGCCCTGGTCAACAGTAAAGTGCACTATAATAGTGAATAGGGTGCCGTTTCAGATGCAACCAGTGTGTGTTTCTCCAAGATCCTAATCAATTCTATTCACAGTGGGGTTGTTACACAAAGCTGGTCCTCAACAGCAGTGAGAGCTGCCAAAACTCTGTTTGGCTTCCCCTGGAGCCAGCCTACTATGGCAGTGATTTTCTCATGGAACAAATTAAACGGGGCTCACGGTGAGGATGACAGATGCATATCCTGCATCCCAAAGTGCTCTGGTGATTAGCAGTGCACTACATGGGGATGTGGGACACAGCTATGTGGGACACAGCCATGGAGTCCACTCGCCCACTCCCCTCCCACAAACACCGCGTGGTCAGTACTGGCAAATGTAATGCGACGTAATATGACAACGGAAATGTGTCTTACAGTACACAGTACTTTAACTAGCTGTTATTAGGACATTATAATTCGAGACATGATACAATAAAAACTGCTTATTACAGGAACACCAACGAGGAGGCATCTAATCAGACTCTCACAGATAACGGTGTTTTCCTTCTGATGAGAAACAGTTCTTTGTCTCAATGTTAATAATGTCAACTGAGAGGAGGGAGAAGATGTATGGCAGGTGTGAGAACAGTGTCATTATGCTCAGGCCGTGAGTGTCATTGGGCCTGTCACCAGTGCTACAGCCTGGCTCTGCTACTGAAGGACCAACTAGCTCAGTGCCTGTCTATTGGGCTGTCCACCTGTCTATCTGCCCGCCTGTCCATCCGTCTGTCCGTCCGTCATTCCGCCTGCGTATCTCTCTGTCTGTCTGTCTGCTTGTCTGCCTTGCTGCATTCCTCTCTGCCTGCCTGCCTGCCTGTCTTCCTGCCAACTTGCCTACCCGCCTGCATAAACTGAACTTTGAGTACAATTCGGTCTGAATTATGTGTATATTGATGAATGGAATCAATAGGCAGACTGTTTATCTACATGAGCTCAATCTTGTGAAAACAGACATTTTTTGTCCATACAAACCCCTTGGACTACAGTCGCATCCTCAGACAATTACATACAGTATCATTTCCGTGTTGGTCCTGGATCAAGCAGAGTCCTGACACCACCATCTTACCAGCACAGCAGCTAACAGAGCCCATCTGTCTGCCATGGTGTGTGTGTGTGTGTGTGTGTGTGTGTGTGTGTGTGTGTGTGTGTGTGTGTGTGTGTGTGTGTGTGTGTGTGTGTGTGTGTGTGTGTGTGTGTGTCTGACAATGTGCTTCTGAAGAGAGTCCCACTGTACTGCTTGCCCACTGGCTACGATAACAAACAGGCCTCACCGTGTACTGTAACCTCAACACAGAGAGGCCCATGATCATCGACTGTATTTTGCTGCAACAGGCAGGGTGTCACAAACAAGCAGACACGGAAACCCCTCTCATGTTACAGATCAAAGGCTCACACATGCACGTGAGTAGACATACACGCACATACACCAATTACTGTGCCCAATATGGAGCCCATTTCTGTGGCATGCAATAATGCCCCTATCTAAACACGGGATCTGAATAGACTTTGTTGCTTAAAGATTGGTATGACTGGCCTGCTGTGAGTGACTCAGACAAGAAATGAACAGTTGGACATGATTACATGGTAACCGATGTGGCTGCAGCAGCTGCATGTTTGACAAATGACACATACAGTGCCTTCAGAAAGTATTCGTACCACTTGATTTATTCCACATTTTGTTGTGTTACAGCCTGAATTCAAAATGGACTCAATACATTTTTTCTCACCCATCTACACAAATTTCAGAATGGCGCTGGAGGGAATAGCAGGCGTTTTAAGGGATCCTGGTCAATGTAGTTATTTTGTGTCTTGTTTTGCGCTGATCGTAACTTGTTTGGTATATAAAGTTTCTGCCATCGTTTCCTATGAGCAAAAAGAGCTTCTGGACATCAGAACAGCTATCACTGAATTCGATTTGGATGAGTACTTCTCTTTCAATGAGTCGGAGGCGAAAGACATATTGATTATCCCAAATCCCCGACACTCTGAGAAGGAGGAGGCGGCGTATAGAGGCCGGCATGCGGGATACCTTATGATAAGTGGATAAACCACCTCTGCCCTCTGTTCTATGCAATAACTGGGGAATAAACTGAACAAGCTCCGTTGTAGACTATCCTATCAACGTGATCTGAAGTACTGTAATATCCTATGTTTCTCCGAGTCATAGCTGAACAAGGATATGGAAAATATAAATCTAGCTGGTTTTTCTATACATCGGCAGGACAGACTGGCAGCATTGGGGAATCTCATGGGAGGGGGGGGTATGTCTCTTTGTTAACAACAGCTGGTCCGTGATCTCTAMTATTAAGGAAGTCTCAAGGTTCTGCTCACCTGAGTTAGAATACCTCATGATAAGCWGTAGACCATATTATTTATTTTATTTTAACTAGGCAAACCAGTTAAGAATAAATTCTTATTTACAATGACGGCCTACACCGGCTAAACCCGGGCGACGCTGGGCCAATTGTGCGCAACCCTATGGGACTCCTAATCATGGCCAGTTGTGATACAGCCTGGATTCTAACCAGGGTGTCTGTAGTGACGCCTCAAGCACTGAGATGCAGTGGCCAATACTATTTACCAAGAGAGATTTTATCTATATTTTTCGTAGCTGTCTATTTACCACCACAAACCGATGCTGGCACAAAGTCCGCACTCAACGAGCTGTAGAGGGCCATAAGCAAACAAGAAAATGCTCACCCAGAGGCAGCGCTCCTACTGGCCTGTGATTTTAATGCAGGAAAACCGAAAGCCGGTTTACCTCGTGTCACCTGTGCAACTAGAGCAGGGGTGTGCAATTCCAGTCCTCGAGGGCCTGATTGGTGTCACAGTTTTTCCCCAGCCCCAGCTAACACACCTGACTCCAATAATCACCTAATCATAACTTTCAGTTTAGAATGCAATTTGATTAATCAGCTGTGTTTGCTAGGGATAGAGAAAGTGTTACACCAATCAGGCCCTYGAGGAGTTTCCCACCGCTGGACTAGAGGCACATTTTTTGTATCATCTTTACTCCACACACAGAGATGCATACAAAGCTCTACCTCGCCCTCCATTTGGCAAATCTGAACATAACTCTATCCTCCTGACTCYTGCTTACAAGCAAAACCTCGCTCAGGAAGTACCAACCATGAGTGGTTTGATGAAGCAGATGCGAAGTACAGTACTGTGGCGCTAGCACAGACTGGAATATGTTCTGGGATTCATCCAATGGCTTTGAGGAATTTACCACATCAGTTACTGGCTTCCTTAATAAGTTCCTGTGACGACGTCGTCCCCACAGTGACCGTATGTACATATCCCAACAAGAAGCCATGGATTATAGGCAACATCCGCACTGAGCAAAACGATCGGAGAGGGATACTAATCAGGACGCTTAATAGAAATCCCACTATTCGCTCCGACGAACCATCAAACAGGCAAAGCTTCAATACATAACCAAAATCTAATCCTACTACACCATCTCGGACACTTGTCGGATGAGGCAGGGCTTGCAAAGTATGGGAAACCCAGCCGCGAGCTGTCCAGACGAGCTAAATACCTTCTATACTCGCATTGAGTAAAGCAATACTGAACCATGCATGAGAGCACGAGCTGGCTCCAGATGACTGTGTGATTACGCTTTCCGTAGCTGATGAGTAAGACCTTTACACCGGTTAACATTCACAAGGCCGCAGGGCCAGACAGATTACCAGGACGTGTAGTCAGAGCATGCGCTGAMCAGCTGGGAAGTGTCTTCACTAACATTTTAAACCTCTCCTTGACCCAGTTTGTAATACCTACATGTTTCAAGCAGACCACCATAGTCCCTGTTTCCAAGAACACCAAGGTAACCTGTCTAAATGACTRTCTGTAGTCATGAAATGATTTGAAAGGCTGGACTCACATCAACACCATCATCCCAGACACCTTGGACCCACTCCAATTCACATATCGCCCCAACAGGTCCACAGATGACACAAGCTCTATTGCACTCCACACTGCCCTTTCCCACCTGGACAGAAGGAACACCTACAGAGCCTTCAGAAATTATTCACACCCATTGACCTTTTCCACATTTTGTTGCATCACAATGTGGGATTAAAATTGATTTAATTGTATTTTTTTCAATGATATACACAAAATACTCTGTAATGTCTAAGTGGAAGAAAATTTCTAACATCTGTAAAAAAAAATATATGAAAAATAAAAACACTATATCTTGATTAGATAAGCATTCAACCCTGTGAGTCAATATAGAATCACCTTTGGCAGCGAATACAGCTGTCAGTCTTTCTGGGTAAGTCTCTACACCCGTATTGTGCAACATTTGCACATTATTCTTTTCTAAATTCTTTAAGCTCTGTCAAATGTATTGTTGATCATTGCTAGACAAGCATTTTCAGGTTTCACCATGGATTTTCAAGCAGATTAAGTCAATACTGTAACTCGGCCACTCAGGAACATTCACTGTCTTCTTGGTAAGCAACTCCAGTGTAGATTTGGACTCGTGTTTTAGGTTATTGTCCTGCTGAAAGGTAAATTTATCTCCCAGTGTCTGAACAAGACTGAACAAGGTTTTCCTCTAGGTTTTTTCCTGTGCTCAGCTCCATTCTGTTTCTTTTTATCCTGAAAAAGTCCCCAGTCCTTAATGATTACAAGCATACCCATAACATAATGCAGCCACCATTATGCTTGAAAATATGGAGCGCGGTACTCAGTAATGTGTTGTATTGGATTTGCCTCAAACATAACACTTTGTATTCAGGACAAAAAGTTAATTGCTTTGCAGTATTACTTCAGTGCTTTGTTGCAAACAGGATGCATGTTCTGTAATCATTTTGTTCTGTAAAAGCTTCCTTCTTTTCACTCTGTCAATTAGGTTAGTATTGTGGAGTAATAACTACAATGTTGTTGATCCATCCTCAGTTTTCTCCTATCACAGCCATTAATCTCTGTAACTGTTTTAAAGTCACAATTGGCTTCATGGTGAAATCCCTGAGCGGTTTCCTTCTTCTCTGGTAACTGAGTTAGGAAGGACACCTGTGTATTTGCAGTGACAGTGTGTATTGATATACCGTCCAAAGTGTAATTAATAACCTTACCGAGCTCAAAGGGATATTCAATGTGTGCTTTTTTTCCACCCATCTATCAAGAGGTGCCCTTCTTTGTGAGGCTTTAGAAAACCTTCCTGGTCTTCGTGGTTGAATCTGTTTGAAATTTACTGCTCGACTGAGGGACCTTATAGATAATTGTATGTGTGGGTTACAGAGATGAAGATTGCAACTCTGCCTAGAAGGCCAGCATCCCAGAGTCACCTCTTCACTGTTGATGTTGAGACTGGTGTTTTGCGGGTACTATTTAATGAAGCTGCCAGTTGAGGACTTATGAGGCGTCTGTTTCTCAAACTAGACACTCTAATGTACTTGTCCTCTTGCTCAGTTGTGCACCGGGGCCTCCCACTCCTGTTTCTATTCTGGTTAGCGCCAGTTTGCGCTGTTCTGTAAAGGGAGTAGTACACAGCGTTGTACGAGACCTTCAGTTTCTTGGCAATTTCTCGCATGGAATAGCCTTCATTTCTCAGATCAAGAATAGACTGACGAGTATCAGAAGAAAGTCTGTTTCTGGCCATTTTGATCCTGTAATCGAACCCACAAATGCTGATGCTCCAGATACTCAACTAGTCTAATGAAGGCCAGTTTTATTGTTTCTTTAACCAGGACAACAGTCTTCAGCTGTGCTAACATAATTGCAAAAGGGTTTTCTAATGATCAATTAGCCTTTTAAAATTAGCTAACACAAAGTGCCATTGGAACACAGAAGTGATGGTTGTTGATAATGGGCCTCTGTACGCCTATGTAGATATTCCATAAAAAAATCTGCCGTTTCCAGCAACAAAAGTAATTTACAACATTAACAATGTCTACACTGTATTTCTGATCAATTTGATGTTATTTTAATGGCAAAAAAATTGCTTTTCTTTCAAAAACAAGGACATTTCTATGTGACCCCAAACATTTGAACGGTAGTGTATGTAAATTAGATATTTCTGTATTTAATTTTCAATAAATTAGCACAATGTTCTAAAAACATGTTTACACTTTGTCATTATGGCGTATTGTGTGTAAATATCAGCATTTTTTTGAATCAATTTTGAATTCAGGCTGTAGCACAACAAAATGTGGACTAAATGAAGGGTATGAATACTTTGTGTTGACACTGTAGGTGCCTAAGAATACTGTGACATTAAAATACACAGCCATACATTTATTTTATTTCGGAGCACACTAATTCACTGTTTGTGGTCTGGTGATTCATCAAAGCAGCACGTAATGAAAGATGAGCCTCACACTGTAAACATGTTGTCAGACACGGTCACATGTGGTTTTCAAATGAGGTAAATCTGAGGTTTGAATTAGCTCTGGTGTTTTAGTTATACGGGTGGTTCTCATGTGAGTGAGTCAGTTGGGATGAATGAGGAATTTAGCCAGGGAGGAGGCTTGCCTCTCCGGACGATGAGAATTCCAGGGTTGCGTCCCATTGGCACCCTATTCCCTATATAGTGTACTACTTTTGACGCGGGCCCATAGGGATCTAGTCAAAAGTAGTGCACTATATAGGGAATAGGTTGCCATTTGGGATGCATTCCAGGTCTGGGATACAGTGGGAAAAGGTCACATTCCGGGAGTTAATGTATGGATGTGGGGTTCCTCTGGGATCAGTCCTGTTATCATCACATTCTCAGCTGCTCTCTGTCGCTGCCTGGCCTTGGAATGGGAGGTCATGACACACACACACACGCACATGTGCGCACGCTACACAGCCCCCCCAAGAAAAATTGGATGAATGAAATGGAATACATGCATGGGAACTTTTATACACGCCAGTTATATACGCCAATTTATGAGGTACACCCATCTAGTACCAGGTCGGACCCCCTGTAGCSATGAAGGGATGAACCTGGTCGGCAACAATGTTCACATACGCGTGGCGTTCAAACATTGCTGAATTGGTATCAAGGGACCTCGCGTGTACCAGGAAAACATTCCCCACACCATTACACCACGCCACAAGCCTGTACTGTTGACAACAGGCAGGATGTGGCCATGGACTCATGCTGCTATGCCAAATCCTGACTCTGCCATCAGCAACAGGAACCGGGATTCGTCAGACCAGGTGATGTTTTTCCACTCCTCAATTGTCCAGTGTTGGTGATCGTGTGCCCACTGGAGCCACTTCTTCATGTTTTTAGCTGATAGGAGTGGAATCCGGTGTGGTCGTTTGCTGCAATAGCCCATCCGTGTCAAGGACCGACGAGTTGTGCGTTCCGAGATGCCGTTCTGCACACCACTGTTGTACTGCTCTGTTATTGGCCTGTTTGTGGGCATGCACGATTAGTGTTATTCTCTTTCTACAGTACCTGTTTTTGCCCACAGGACTGCTGATGACTGGAAGTTTTTTGTTTGTCGCACCATTCTCTGTAAACTCTAGAGACTGTCGTGCGTGAAAAGCCCAGGAGGCCGGCCGTTTCTGAGATACTGGACCCAGCGCGCCTAGCACCGATGATCATACATACCACACTCAATGTCACTTAGGTCACTCGTTTTGCCCATTCTTTTTTTTTCTTTTTTTTCCCCCAATTTCGTGGTATCCAATTGTTAGTAGTTACTATCTTGTCTCATCGCTACAACTCCCATACGGGCTTGGGAGAGACGAAGGTCGAAAGCCATGCGTCCTCCGAAACACAACCCAACCAAGCCGCACTGCTTCTTAACACTTAACACTTCTTAACGCGCATCCAACCCGGAAGCCAGCCGCACCAATGTGTCGGAGGAAACACCGTGCACCTGGCGACCTGGTTAGCGCGCACTGCGCCCGGCCCGCCACAGGAGTCGCTAGTGCGCGATGAGACGAAGATATCCCTACCGGCCAAACCCTCCCTAACCCGGACGACGCTAGGCCAATTGTGCATCGCCCCATGGACCTCCCGGTCGCGGCCGGCTGCGACAGAGCCTGGGCTCGAACTCAGAGTCTCTGGTGGCASAGCTAGCACTGCGATGCAGTGCACTAGACCACTGCGCCACCCGGGAGGCCCGTTTTGTCCATTCTAACTTTAAATCGAACAGTAACKGAATGCCTCGATGCCTGTCTGCCTGCTTTACATAAAAAGCCAAGGCCAAGTGACTCACTGGCGTGGTGTACCTAATAAACTGACCACTGAGTGAAGATAATCATGTCTATACAGTAATTTAAAGCTATGCCTTTGCTCTTAAGTAAAATAAATTAGTTATGAACATTCAAGGACAATTTCTGTGAAATGTAGGTTGAACATTTTCTATATAACGTATCTGTAAAACTTCAAATAAACGCTGAGTCTCAAATAGCCGCCTGTCCCTTTTAATAGCCAGGCAATGGCACATATTTCAGCTAATAAACGTCTGTTTCAAATAAATGCCAGGTGTAAATGAATTGTTTACAATTTTACCATGAATTACCATGAATTGTTTATGAGATTTAATGTTTGATTTGTTACATTAAATAATTCAGCAATGACTAGAAAGAATTTATGTCAATCTTCCATTTTTATCACCAGTAAGAAACTGCTAGTCATTGGCTGCTAACAGCTAATAACTGCTAGTTAACTGGCAAGCACAAAAACTGTCAACAACTTCGGGAGACCCCTAGAAATCTTCTGATCGCACTCCAGTAGCAAAAGTAAGAACTGACGAAAATGCACAGTCAAAGAGGAGAATAATTATTCTGTCAAGGAAAAGTTTATATTTTTTTGAGATTTAAGAAAATAAACGCCTGGGCTATTAATTGAAGTTATACGGTACATTGCTGTCATATACTTACCTTGCTCTGGTGATGTTTTCCACAGGCCTACAGTATCTATCCTTTTCCCCATTTGTGGCTACAGAGTGGCTTCCTTCCTGATCTTAAGAACACGGGATGCATGCTACCCTGGCCTACATGCAAGGTCCACAACTCTATGGTTTTATGTCTGTAAGTAGTTAGTAGCTGTTTTAAAACCCAAAACCCAAACCCACATTTCATACACACAGTTACTTTTAAACCTCAGCTCTGAAATGTTTATCAAGTCTTGTCAGGTCAGGATTTTAATGATTCGACTCGTTAAATAGAGCCCTTTTCCAAGTGCTGCGCCAACATTTGAAATGATTATGCTTGTCAAATATTATGCTTGTCTTTAAAGACTATAGTCTGAGGAAGCAAGGGAGAAGCACTCAGCTGTATTAGGTTGGGTGCACTTACATGCTGCAATTAGGCACATCCACCACTGGCTACTAGCAGTATCTGACAACATAGAAAATGTTAGCAAATCACCAGGTATTTTTTGTCAGTGACGAGAAAAAATATATACAAATCTGCTATAGATTATTTATATCCTACACTACTGAATGTTTGTGAATAAAAAAAAGTTATATTTTTTTTTACATAAATTATAACATGTTGATTATAGTCATGATCAAGTTTTATTTCATTATTCAGGTTTCAAGGTGTTATAACAGTAGTGTAGGTTTGATTGCTGCAAATAGTGGTAGCTCTGTTTGTGACATACTGTAAGGAAATTAAATATTTGTATGGGAGTTCAGGATTTATGCATATCTCAGATATGCAGAAACATTCAGGATGACACATTTGGATATAAATGAATAATTGAGAATAAAATGTTGTTGACGACACAGAAAACCTATAAATCAAGTTCTATATGTGATTCAGTTAACGACCCCAGTTAACCCCCAATAGGTGAAAAAGAGGGACCAACTGATCAAACAACAAAATGAAATATTCAAATACACAGCAACTGTAAGATCAGAGATATCAATGCACTATCTTAGCTCCAATATTTCCTATAGGATACCAACATGCTGCATGTCGTTTTTCATGCCCTAAACCCAGAGAAAAGGTCTTACATTGACATATGTCATGGTTTATTGGTCAAGGTAAAGTGAAGGCATCTGTTTCACTGAGAGCCTGTTATGAGACACTGTGAGTCATACTCTCCACCTGAACACAAGCCACTGCCATCTATTCAACTCAGTAAATGGCTCTGAGATTAAAGTCTATACACACAGAAACAATGTGGTCTGCGACCAAAATGGCACTCTATTCTGTAGATAGTGCACTGCTTTTCATCATAGCCCATCTTAAAAGTTTAGTCACTTAGCAGATGCTATTATCCAGAGCGACTTACAGGAGCGATTAGGGTTAAGTGCCTTGTTCAAATGCACATCGGTAGATTTTTGACCTAGACAAAAATCTTTCGGTTACTGGCCCAACGCTCTTAACAGCTAAGCTATCTGGCGCCCAGCTGTAGAGAATAGGGTGCCATTGGGGGCGCAGACCTGGAGAGTTCCTCAGCAGAGACCTCATGTTCTATCAAATCAAATAAACATATTTGCTGTCTGTTATCCAACTTGACCCCACCATGAACATGTTTTGAACTTGTGTCCTTTCTGCAGAGTCTGGGTTTACAGTTTGATGAAAATATTTTCAGAAAAGTTCATTAAGGGCTGTTCATTGTGGCAGATTCATTGGATGGTCTACTTTTACTGGGCATTTAGTCGCAAGCAAAGGCTGTTAAGACTCAACCTCTTTTACTTGTTCATCTCCAAAACAGACGCTGAAATTTGATCCATTCCAAGCAGATTATACTGGTCTCATGACACAAATAAACTGTACTCCTTTAAATGTATTTATCTTGTCAGTTTCATGAGATTTTTAAGACAGGTGAATTTCATTCTTTAACCGATTGAAATATGGAACATAAAATCCGACTCTACATACTGAATGGACTGAGACAACTCTTGTACCAGATCAAAGGATGATGTAGTGAGGTCCATTTCCTCTTATTGCATTTGATAACACCAATAAAGAGGACATTATCAATCTGACATCACCGCACAAATGACGCGGTATTGCGGTACCAAATTACATTGGTATTATATACCATATTACTTTATTTTTCTATATTCAGTCACTATTAAGACTAGTCAATATTCAGTAAATCCCTAAAACACCGGCTTATGACAAATTTTGATGCTAAGTGTTGCAAATGCCTACAGCTGAGACTGACTAAAGATACTCAGTAGGGCAGAGGGTATCAGGCAGCAGACTGACTAGGCTGGTGGATAAGACAATGGGGTTCTGTTCCAAAAATGTTGTTTGTCGCAGCTTTCTTTAATCAATGTGCTTGTTTGTTTCCGTGGAATTCAACTCTATCCCAGATCTTATGCAATTCTGTGGATGCATTTTTCACCCCTACAATGTTGCACTATTTATCTGTAAACATTTGTATTAGAATTGTATTAAGGAAAAATATGAATAGCTGTTCTATTCTGTTGTTTGTTGGGACATAGGCTAATGTAGKCTACCACCATGTTTATGAAATCATCCCACTGTAGACACAGCAATAAGCTCGTACAATATGCAAAGGAGAGCAACGCAAAACATACTTTTTGGAGAAATGACAGGCTATGTATGACTTTGTCATTCTAGAACAGTGAGAGAAATCTGTTAGAAATGTTTATCAAGCTTAGTGGGTGTCCTGCCTAGCTAGACTATACATATATTATAATTTTCTTTTACCTTTATTTTTTTTATTTAACTAGGCAAGTCAGTTAAAAACAAATTCTTATTTTACAATGACGGACGGCCTACCCCGGCCAAACCCTCCCCTAACCCGGACGACGCTGGGCCAACTGTGCGCCGCCCTATGGGACTCCCGATCGCGGCCGGTTGTGATACAGCCCGGGATCCAACCAGGGTCTGTAGTGACGCCTCTAGCACTGACCGCAGCGCCACTAGTGCCTTAGACCGCAGCGCCACTCAGGATATTTAGACTACTATATTTACGATCTCTCTCCACAACCTATATTCAATTTGATGAAATAATTAACAAGTTTAAATTATAGCGGTCTGATATATGGACTATTTTTGAATGCTCCATGCATGCTATTAACCTTTCTATATAGACTGAACCACAGGTTGATGAGCAACATCAACTGGGTCTGGGATAATCCCAACAATAACCTTATCAGCAAGGACTGCTATTCAATCAAACATGCACTCACTGTCCAAGCCCTGTAAACGCATGTTTATAAAGTTGTTGTTAAATTGGGCACTGCTTTCCACAGTGCCTCTTCTCCGGAATGAGTGTTTGATTGAATGTCACCCCTATATTCCGTCCCATAGGCTGGTGTTCCAAGCAGTGCAAGATAGATCAAATCAGTTCAGTCACATAGACATAAGTAGGGGACACCAGGGTATTGTTTTTTTTTTTGGCCCATCCACCACCACTCCTCTTCGGAGGACAAAAATAACTTTGTTTTAAATTTTGGCTTCCACACCTGAATTGTGCAACATTTGCCCATTATTCTTTTCAAAGTTCTTCAAGCTCTGTTAAATTGGTTGTTGATCATTGCTAGAYATGTATTTTCAGGTATATTTAAGCAAAAACTGTAACTCAGCCACTCAGGAACATTYACTGTCCTCTTGGTAAGTAACTCCAGTGTAGATTTGGCCTTATGTTTTAGGTTATTGTTCTGCTGAAAGGTGAATTCATCTCCCAGTGTCTGGTGGAAGTACGCTGAACAAGGTTTTCCACTGAACAGGATTTTATTTTACCTGTGCTTAGCTACATTCTATTTATTTTTATCCTGAAAAACTCCCCAGTCCTTAACGATTATAGGCACACGCATAACATAATGCAGCCACCAATATGCTTGAAAATATGGAGAGTGGTACTCAGTAATGTGTTGTACTGGATTTGCCCCAAACAAAATGTAATTGCTTTGCCAAATTATTTGCAGTATTACCTTAGTACTTTAGAATATTTGTATTCTATAAAAGCTTCCTTTCCTTCTTTTCACCCTGTCAGTTAGGTTAGTAGTGAGGAGTAACTACAATGTTGTTGATCTATCCTCAGYTTTCTCCTATCAAAGCCATTAAACTCTGTATCTGTTTTAAAGTCCCAATTGGCCTCATGGGTGAAATCCCTGGGGGGTTTCCTTCCTCTCCGGCAACTGAGTTAGGAAGGACGCCTGTATCTTTGTAGTGACTGGGTATATTGATACACCATCCAAAGTGTAATTAATAACTTCACCATGCTCAAAGGGATATTCAATCTGTTGACTTGCTATGAGGTTATATTTTATTCATATTGATCCTGACATGACCTTTGACCCTAGACAGCAATTACTGCCTTCTTGCTTGGTACACCCACTGGAATACGTTTCCATGCCAATACATTTTTTACACAAACTTGTGTTCATAGATTTCTTTTTATGTGTCATACAGTGTCATATAGTTTGATACTTGTATCAGCAAAGAAAAATCAATAATACCAAGGTAAACCATAGTAACTGCAGCCCAAAGCTCAGTGAAACCAAGGTAAAAAGCAGTTACTGCTTTTTCCAGCTTTTTTCCTTGGATTCACTGTAACTTTTTGCAGTTACTGCAAACATGACCCCCCATTTTCTCCAAAACACAACACAGTGGAGGCAGGATATTTGTCCACATAATAAAGCATGTACACAATTTTTGACCAAATGTGCAGTTACCGCTCTTTTGCTTTGTAGGGCAGTATAGAGATAAGGTAGTCATTAAAAAATCATGTTAAACACTATTATTGCACACAGAGTGAATCCATGCAACTTATTACGTGACTTGTTAAGCAAATTTTGATTCCTGAACTTATTTAGGCTTGCCATAACAAAAGCGATTCATTTATAATAATAATAATAAATAAATAAAATGTTCACATTATGGGGTATTGTGTGTAGGACAGTGACAAAGACATCTAAATTGAATACATTTCAAATTCAGGCGGTAACACAACAAAATGTGGAAAAAGTCCAGGGGTGTGAATACCTTCCGAAGGCACTGTGCATGGTACTTTTATACACAGTTGTTATTACATAACAAAGACATAGATTTATTTTACATACACATTATATGTCGGATAGATAGTACTCAGACATCTCCGGTGTATATTAAATAGTGTTTTCAGTAATAACTATCACAGATCTTGAGCTCTTTAATCCCATCCCTCAGCTACTCTTCAGTCCATCCCACCCATCTCCGTAAATCCCCATCTTTTGATTTTCATGTGCCGTATATGTTTCAACTGTGCTGCGATGTCTTACATGACTTTTCAACCTTTCCAATGGCATAGTATCCACAGAGTGTAAGTTAAAGATCCATATTTTTCCAGAGAGTATTATATTTAGATTGATTGACTATTGTTTTCCTAACCACAGAACACTGCTATTTGTAGGGTTAATTTGAAGAAATGTTGTGATTATTCAGCCATTCCTGAACCTGTGACCAGAAACAAGCTACATGGGGGTAATACCAGAATAAATTATGTAATAGTTGCATTGCTGAGATTGTTGTATGCCTCATATACTGTATATAACATTCTGTTGGTGGCAAGAATTTTGTATAATAATTGAAATTGAAAAACATGAAGTGTTGAATCAAGCTTTGTTTTGTGTATCTGTTCATAAACCATGTGCCATAGTACCGGTATATTGAAAATCTTTTCCCAGCTTTTTTGCAACCTGTATGTGCAGCTGTCAGCATTTTTGTCCGTAAATGAAACTGGTATATTTTTCTATTTATATATTTTCGTTTTCAGTTAATGTGTGTCTTTAATATATGGCAGACAAACAAGTTCCCTACCATCTCACTCTTCCACTTGCTTCCTCCATTTCTGTGGTAATGTTGCAATCAGTTGGTTGTAACTTTGGATTCAGTAAACATATTTTAGATAGCTGCATTTTTATAAAAATCTGTATATTTGAGTTTAACCATAATATTTGTTGTTAAATTTGTTCTGTCTTTTCTGGAGGATCACATTTCTATTGTAACCAGCTTTGTATGGCTTGTTTAAGAATAGGTGATACGTTGAACAAGGTTTCATTTTCAATTAACCCGAAAATGAGAAGTTGTAATCTGTATAAAGGGGAGACCGGCGTTGGTTGTCACTCTTTTTAGTCTTGTGTGTATTTTTCAGCACCAGTATATCTTTCAAGACTCTTCAAATCAAAGTTTATTGGTCATGTACACTAGAGGTCGAACGATTATGATTTTTCAACGCCGATACCGATACCGATTATTGGAGGACCAAAAAAAGCCAGTACCGATTATTCAGCCAATTTTTTTTTTTCTTGTAATAATGATAATTACAACAATAATGAATGAACACTTATTTTAACTTAATATAATACATCAATGAAATAAATTTWGCCTCAAATAAATAATGAAACATGTTCAATTTGGTTTAAATAATGCAAAAACAAAGTGTTGGAGAAGAAAGTAAAAGAGCAATATGTGCCATGTAAAAAAGCTAACGTTTAAGTTCCTTGCTCAGAACATGAGAACATATGAAAGCTGGTGGTTCCTTTTAACATGAGTCTTCAATATTCCCAGGTAAGAAGTTTTAGGTTGTAGTTATTATAGGAATTATAGGACTATTTCTCTCTATACCATTTGTATTTCATATACCTTTGACTATTGGATGTTCTTATAGGCACTTTAGTATTGCCAGTGTAACAGTATAGCTTCTGTCCCTCTCCTCGCCCCTACCTGGGCTCGAACCAGGAACACATCGACAACAGCCACTCTCGAAGCATCGTTACCCATCGCCCCACAAAAGCCGCGGATTTTAATGCTAGTTAGCAACTTACCTTGGCTTCTTGCTGCCCTCGCGTAACAGGTAGTCAGCCTGCCACGCAGGCTCCTCGTGGAGTGCAATGTAAGGCAGGTGGTTAGAGCGTTGGGCTAGTAACCAGAAGGTTGCAAAAACGAATCCCCGAGCTGACAAGGTAAAAATCTGTCGTTCTGCTCCTGAACAAGGCAGTTAACCCACCGTTCCTAGGCCGTCATTGAAAATAAGAATGTGTTCTTAACTGACTTGCCTAGTTAAATAAAGGTGTAAAAAAAATATATATATATTAATACCGATTTCCGATTGTTATGAAAACTTGAAATCGGCCCTAATTAATCGGCCATTCCGATTAATCGGTCGACCTCTAATGTACACATACTTATGTTTCTAATTCCAACAATACCGACCATACAAAACAACACACAAAAATCACCAAAATATAAAGAAAGAAATTAAGAAATATCAGAATAAGCAAAGTCAGAGTCCGGAATATAAATATATATGTACAGTTGAAGTCGGAAGTTTACATACACTTAGGTTGGAGTCATTAAAACTCATTTTTCAGCCACTCCGTAAATTTCTTGTTAACAAACTATAGTTTTGGCAAGTCGGTTAGGACATCTACTTTGTGCATGACACAAGTAATTTTTCCAACAACTGTTTAGACTCTCAGCCCATGAGAAACAAGATTCTCTGGTCTGATGAAACCAAAATTGAACTCTTTGGCCTGAATACCAAATGTCAGGTCTCAAGGAAACATGGCACCATCCCTACAGTGAAGCACGGTGGTGGCAGCATCATGCTGTGTGGATGTTTTTCAGCGGGCAGGGACTGGGAGACAAGTCAGGATCGAGGYAAAGATGAACGGAGCAAAGTATAGAGAGATACTTGATGAAAATCTGCTCCAGAGCCCTCAAGACCTCAGACTGGGGTGAAGGTTCACCTTCCAACTGGACAATGACCCTAAGCACACAGCCAAGACAATGCGGGAGTGGCTTCGGGACAAGTCTCTGAATGTCCTTGAGTGGCCCAGCCAGAACCCGGACTTGAACCAGAACTAACATCTCTGGAGAGAGATGAAAATAGCTGTGCAGCAACGCTCCCATCCAACCTGACATAGCTTGAGAGGATCTGCAGAGAATGGGAGAAGGTCCCCAAATAAAGGTGTGCCAAGCTTGCAGCGTCATACCCAAGATGACTAAAGACTGTAATCGCTACCAAAGGTGCTTCAACAAAGTACTGAGTAAATGGTCTGAATACTTATGTAAATGTAATATTTCTAAAACCTGTTTGCCTTTGTCATTTGTCAATTGGTCCAGCATCATAGGCCATTATTGTAAATAACAATTTGTTCTTAACTGACTTTCCTAGTTAACTTCTTCGGGATTGGTGTCCTTTCCTAATGTAGGCTAATGCGATTAGCATGAGGTTGTAAGTAATTAGAACATTTCCCAGGACATAGACATAACTGATATTGGCAGAAAGCTTAAATTATTGTTAATCTAACAGCACTGTCCAATTTACAGTAGCTATTACAGTGAAATAATACCATGCTATTGTTTGAGGAGAGTGCACAGTTTTTAACATAAAAAAGTTATTATAAACAAATTAAGCACATTTGGGCAGTCTTGATACAAAATTCTTAACAGAAATACAATGGTTCATTGGATCAGTCTAAAACTTTGCACATACACTGATGCCATCTAGTGTATAAAATCTAAATTGCACCTGGGCTGGAATAATACATTATGGCCTTTCTCTTGCATTTCAAAGATGATGGTACAAAAAAGGTACAAAAGARCGGTTGGTTTTTTCTTTGTATTATCTTTTACCAGATCTATTGGGGTATATTCTACTACATACCTTTCAGATTTCCATAAACTTCAAAGTGTTTCCTTTCAAATGGTACCAAGAATATGTATATCCTTGCTTCCTGAGCTACAGGCAGTTAGATTTGGGTATGTCATTTTCGGTGCTAATCCTTAAGAGGACAAAATAGGGTGTGTGTAGATTGATGAGGGAAAAAATCGATTTAATACATTTTGGAATACGGCTGTCACTTAACAAAATGTGGAAAAGTGAAAGGGTYTGAAAACTTTCCCAAGGCACTGTGTATATATACAGTACCAGTCAAAAGTTTGGACACACCTACTCATTCAAGGGTTTTTATTTATTTTTATTATTTCTAAACTGTAGAATAAGAGTGAAGACTTCAAAACTATGAAATAACACATATGGAATTATGTAGTAACCACGTCTTAAACAAATCAAAATATATGTTATATTTGAGATTCTTCAAAGTAGCCACCATTTGACTTGATAACAGCTTTGCACGCTCTTTTGCACAATTAGTTGTGTTGTGACAAGGTAGGGGTGGTATACAGAATATAGCCCTAATTGGTAAAAAAAACAAAGTCCATACTATGGCAAGAACAGCTCAAATAAGCAAAGAGAAATGACAGTTCATCATTACTTTAAAACATGAAAGTGAGTCAATCTGCAAAATGTGAAGAACTTCGAACGTTTCTTCAAGTGCAGTCGCAAAAACCATCAAGCGCTATGATGAAACTAGCTCTTATGAGGACCGCCACAGGAAAGGAAGACCAAGAATTACCTCTGCTGCAGAGGATAAGTTCATTTGAGTTAACTGCACCTCAGATTGCAGCCCAAATAAATTCTTCACAGTTCAAGTAACAGACACATCTCAACATCAACTGTTCAGAGGACAATACGTGAATCAGGCCTTCATGGTCGAATTGATGCACAGAAACCACTACTAAAGTACACCAATAATATGAAGAGACTTGTTTGGGCCAAGAAACATGAGCAATGGACATTAGAATGTCTTTTGGTCTGATGAGTCTAAATTTGAGATTTTTGGTTCCAACTGCTGTGTCTTTGTGAGACGCAGAGTAGGTGAACGGATGATATCCTCATGTGTGTTTCACACCGTGAAGCATGGAGGAGGAAGTGTGATGGTGTGGGGGCGCTTTACTGGTGACACTGTCAGTGATTTATTTAAAATTCAAGGCACACTTAACCATCATGGCTACCACAGCATTMTGCAGCAATACGCCATCCCATCTGGTTTGCACTTAGTGGGACTATCATTTGTTTTTGAACAGAACAATGACCCAAGACACCTCCAGGCTGTATAAGGGCTATTTGACCAAGAAGGAGAGTTATGGAGTGCTGCATCAGATGACCTGGCCTCCACAATCACCCGACCTCAACCTAATTGAGATGGTTTGGGATGATTTGGACCGCAGAGTGAAGGAAAAGCAGCCAACAAGCGCTCAGCATATGTGGGAACTCCTTCAAGACTATTGGAAAAGCATTCCTCATGAAGCTGGTTGAGAAAATACGATAAGTGTGCAAAGCTGTCATCAAGGCAAAAGGTGGCAGCTTCATTAAATAGTACCTGCAAAACACCAGTCTCAACGTCAACAGTGAARAGGCGACTTCGGGATGCTGGCCTTCTAGTCATAGTTCCACTGTCCAGTGTCTGTGTTCTTTTGCCCATCTTAATCTTTTATTTTTATTGGCCAGTCTGAGATATGGCTTTTTCTTTGCAACTCTGCCTAGAAGCCAGCATCCTGGAGTCGCCTCTTCACTGTTGACGTTGAGATTGGTGTTTTGCGGGTACTGTTTAATGAAGCTGTCAGTTGAGGACTTGTGAGGCAACTGTTTCTCAAACTAGACACTCTAATGTACTTGTCCTCTTGCTCGGTTGTGCACCGGGGCCTCCCACTCCTCTTTCTATTCTGAGTAGCGCCAGTTTGCGCTGTTCTGTGAAGGAAGTAGTACACAGCGTTGTACGAGATCTTCAGTTTCTTGGCAATTTCTCGCATGGAATAGCCTTCATTTCTCAGAACAAGGATAGACTAAAGAGTTTCAAAAGAAAGTCTTTGTTTCTGGCCATTTTGAGCCTGTTATCGAACCCACAAATGCTGATGCTCCAGATACTCAACAAGTCTAAAAAGGGCCAGTTTTATTGCTTCTTTAATCAGGACAACAGTTTTCAGCTGTGCTAACATAATTGCAAAAGGGTTTTCTAATCATCAATTAGCCTTTTAAAATGATAAACTTAGATTAATTAACACAACGTGCCATTGTAACACAGAACACAGGAGTGATGGTCCTGATAATGGGCCTCTGTCTGCCTATGTAGATATTCCATAAAAAAATATTCAGTTTCCATCTACAATAGTCATTTACAACATTAACAATGTCTACACTGTATTTCTGATCAATTTGATGTTATTTTAATGGACAATTTCAAAAACAAGGACATTTCTAAGTGACCTCAAACTTTTGAACGGTAGTGTATAAACTGTATATATATATTCCAGACTCTGGCATTGCTCTTTCTGATATTTCTTAATTTCTTTCTTTTTTGGGAGGAGATTGTGTGTATGGTTTGTATTGCTAGGTATTACTGCACTGATGGAGCTAGAAACACAAGCATTTTGCTGCACCTGTGATAACATCTGCAAATCTGTGTATGCAACCAATACATTTTGATTGGATTTGATTTGATTTAAAGCGCCAGGATTAAGTGACTAAAGGGGAAGTTAACATTGATGATGCGGGGTTCTTGAATTTTGGGAGGGTTCTTGCATTGGAATTATATTGAAAGCTGCTTATATCATGCTATACCACAATAAAGTTAAAATGCCGAGACTCCCGAGACCATTGAGAGCTTTTGAACTGACAGGTTGGTGTGAAATCTGTAGCTCTGTTGCGCTGTATTACCACAATGGACAGCGCCCTAAAACAGTAAAGCAAGGCCTATTTGGCAAGAATATAGGCTAGTAGATAGATGAGGTAATTCACCTATTACAAATAGCCTATGTGAATGACGCCATACATACAGCTGTCTTACAAAAAATAATGCAAACTAAATGCTGAAACTAGTAGCCTAGTTATTCATGCATAACAAAAATACTGAATAGCAGTTTGGCTTAGAATACCGACACAAGTGCGAATGTGAACGAATGAATGCGAACGAACAAAACCGCGGTAGGCCTACTATAGGCCTATAAACAAAATATCAGATCAATAAAGGAATGTCCGTCTATATTTAGGCTAGTTACATTAACAGTGAACAAAATAAGTAAACAAAAAGGCATGGGAAATTCAAACATGGGAAATCCTGCAGCTCACGAGTTCAACAACGCGTTGCGATATGGCACAATATACGTCCGTGGATCAAATTCGACCCACCCATGAAATCATTTAAGCAATGCCGGCTTACCATAAACACGTGGGTGGGCTCTTCACGCGAAGCTAGCTGGACCTCGACAGCATCATCGTGCTGGGCCTRGCCGTAGCCCCCTGGTTTGATTTCTGATATCCATCGTGGCAGTGGCATTTTAGCTGGTTAGGGCTAAATAGGCTAATAACACTTTTACCGCTAGCTAAGAAGCTAACTAAAATATGTAGTGGTGAGGCAGAGTTAAGTGCAACGGTTTCAACCGTAAACTTGGCATCTTCCTTATCAATCAAAATCAAATATTACATGCGGAGGCATATCTCCTTACTCACGCAGCCTACCACAGAAGAGAAGCGTTTTTCCCGCTTTTTATGGAAACGCAAAGGAATCATACCTACTACCCAGTGACTTTCCATGGCCCCCTTACACACGAACACACACACATTATGTGGCGCGCTCTGTCCATGGTGCTGATACAGCGCAGCAGAGATACAGATTTTGCGCCAACCTGTCACTCAATCACTTGAACTTTTTGTTATTATTTTATAGGGACATCAAATTAAAACTGAGGTGGTACGAGTTTCAACTGAGGGGGCTAAGTCCCCTTTCCCCCCCCCCCCTGGAGCCGGGCCGGAAACAACCCTTGAGACAACCAACCATGTGTCCCCTATTGTATTTAGGAAACTAATGCATAAGGATGGTTAATATATCAATTCAAACCCAAGCATAAATGTTAAGATATTATTATATTTCCCAACTCGTGCGTGCCATAATAATAGTAAACTGTAAGCAATACTGCTGCTCAGAGGGTAGACTGAACCCATACTCGGCCGATAGAGACGTGGTTCTTCGCTGTAGTAAGCGGTGAACACTTTATATAGCGCTCTAAAAATAGAGCCCACATGGTCCAATGGAAATGAAGGAGACTTAGGTCGACTCACCAACCAAATCACAGAAGATGGTCAAGATAGGCGGGTGTTACACTTTGGCGCACCCATTGGTCGGCATCACGACAGCGTAATGCAATCACGTGGGGGGAAGGCCGTCTGTAAGACATTGCATAGTGAAGTTTACAGAGCGTCGACGGACTTTCAGCGAGTTCACTGTTTGCTATTAGAGCAAGCAAGGAAGATCGCTCTAGGAAGAACACTTGCGCTATCACTGCTGTAAGGCGATAAACATACCTACTATTCCCAACTGCTTTTCTACAGCATATTATATATGCAAATACATCGAAGTCGCAAGTTTTCTTGAAAAAGAAAACAAGACAATTGAACTACCTTGATTTTTGGTTGTAATTGCAGCGGCATCTATAGGAGTGAGATGGATGTTATTCCTATGTGCAGCATCTTTCAGGAGCTCCAGATAGTACATGACACCGGATACTTTTCAGCTTTACCATCTCTTGAGGAGTACTGGCAGCAGGTATTTATATATGATCATTTATGAATAGTCCTATTTTGATATAGAAAACACTCTAAAATGAATGAAAAATAATGCTTATGTATATACATCGACATAAACTAGTCCGCAAACCCAGGTTGCTGTCAGTGGACCTGCAAGCTGTCAGGAATGCAGAACGTGACTAAGTGATGCAGAACAACAAAAAAGTTGAGCTATTGGATTGAACTTGTAGCACATTCTTGACACATTGTTTAATTGACGTAAGACTGTTATTGAACGTGCATGCATGTTGCAATTATATCCATTAGTTACAATGTAATAGCCTAATCGAATGAATGAACCAAGACTCAACATTGTTTATATTCCGTTCTGTAGACGGATTATGCCGTTCATTCTAGTGAAGAGAGTTGTTGTGTGTATGTGTGTACGCGCGTGTGTTAGAGAGCAAGAGAAACGATCGTATTCGGGAATTACCGGAGAGGAGTAGCCTATGTGCGTCTTTTTCAACAGATTTTGTTCAAAATTCCCACTAACTCGCAGTCATTTTATAAGAATTACATAATAGTCGAGAAACTAGGTTTGCTTTTTTGAGAGTAATTTAAATAAATAGGCTACACTACACATAGTTTCCCTTGGATATGCGGGCTTGGGGCCAAGTTCCCTCTCCATGCCCTGAGGCATTCAAAGCTCGCCAGAGATGCATTSTGCCCTATTGAAAATAAATGTTTGCAATGAATACAAAGTATTGCCTTACTAATAACGTTTTTATGTTCGCCAGAAATATATTACAAAACAACTTACCCTGTAATGAATATTGGGTTTAATTTGTATTCTATACCCATTATAGTTTGGAATTAATTATTTGGAATGCTAGATGCATGTCATAGTTTTTAATATACTGTAGTTAGCGTCCACTCTCTGATTGTCAAGCTTTCAGGAAGTGTCCTTTACTTCCTTTTTAGAAGCCTAAAATAACTCTTGCAGTATGAAACTCTTGCAGTATTCATACATAAAGCTTTTTGTGGACCTGCTTGAACCAGACCTACCTCCTCCATTCCCTTGTGTGCTATGTTATTTCTAGCTATGCCACTGGATGCATTATTAAATCCAACTTATGCTGAATAATTGAAACATTTAAAATATCTACAAGCACTTCCCTAACCACCAGGGGGGCTCTGTAGCATATGTAAATATAATCACTGCGCATGACGACGGCTATGTCGTGGAAAGAGCACGCCACCAACTGAGGAAGTGTGTTTACATGTAACCTTCCTTGATCTAATCTACTTCTCAAAAGGTAACCTATTCCCTATATAGTGCACTACTTTTGACCAGAGCCCTATGGGCTATGGGCCCTTGTCAAAAGTAGTGCACTATAAAGGGAATAGGGTGCCATTTGGGAAGCAGCAGCCTTAGAGTCTCGGAGGACACCCATTACATCCACTCCACTGCCCTCAGAATAGTACATTGTGTATATGTACCGTATACTGTGGGTAGTTTTTATTCCTACATCCTGTACTCATTATTTTCTCCTTCATCAGACATGTCTGGAATTGGAGCGGTACCTCCAGAGCGAGCCCTACGTCTCGGCCACAGACATCAAGTTTGAGACGAGTCAAGAGGATCTCTGGAGCAAACTGATCCTGGCCTGCGGGGACAAGGCCGAGTCCGACCCAAAGATCCACACTCACATTAAGGAGGAGGACAATCAAGAGGCCAACAGCTTTAACTCCGATGCCAGCAGTGAGGCGTCTGACAGCTCCGAGGAGCTCTCCCCTCCCCTCGACTTCACCTCCAACCCACTGAGTGACATTATGGGAGAGGGAGAGGACCTGAGTTCCATGGTTATCAGCACTCCGCCATCTTCTCCTGAGGTGAACAAGGAGGCCCCCTCCATATCCTCCCAGGTGTGGAGCGGTATACAGACAGTGATGCACTCGCCTGGGAAAATACGGACAGGGGGCATTGGTGGACGAATGGTGGAGAGGGGAAGCTTAGCCAATGGGGAGGCTTCTCCAGACGGGAGGAGGCGTGTCCACAGGTGTCATTTCAACGGATGCCGAAAGGTTTACACGAAAAGTTCCCACTTGAAAGCACACCAGCGTACACATACAGGTAAATAGTTGATTGTGTACAGGTAAACTGCATAACCCCACAGCACCTCCTCCCTAATAAGTGTATACTGTATATGTATAGAAAAAAGCAGAAGCTCTGAGCTATCCGACCAGACCCGAGTCTTAGTAGTAATATCATACAGGTAAAGCAAGCTAGTCCAAAGAGTGGAGGTGGGTGTTGTTACCCACATACTACTGCTGCTGTCACAGCAGAGAGGCCTTGGGAAAGACATCCAGACCAGCTGGTTATGATATCATCAGTGTTCTGAATCTGCAGGCATTTACTTTACAAAGAACATTCAGAAGATGATTCCGTTTCGGGAGGGACTAAATTTAAACCTCATCAAACAATTACATTTTAATATGTTTACAAGAGAGTCTTGGTTCTTTTTGTTATTTTCATGAAATTTCTCTCTACATTCTTGGGATAGTTCGCTAGTACGTAGTGTCTAAACTGTGACCTAATTCACACAGTAGCAGCAGTGACTTCACGTTGAATGGGGGAGTGGCGACATAACAACCTTTTGTGGGCATGRCCTAACCAGCCACAGAGGATGTGGACTGGATCTTGAAAACAGATCACATTTCACAATGGGAAAAGAAAACGACTGAATCATTTACATTTAAAGTGCGGTGTGAATTTTACATGTACTGTTATTCGTTACTGAGTTGTGAGCAGTTTCCCTCGTCACCTCTGACCTCGCCTTGCCAAGCTGTTTACAGCTGTCTTGCACATTAGCAAGGCTCCACATTCCAAGCAAACTGTTACCAGAGCTAATGGAATTTTCACCATTAGAAATCCCCTACATTTATCCCTTCTCACCCAGCCACTTCATAAGCACTATGTCTGCTTATTCAACTACTTTTAAACAGTATACCACAGCTCATATTTACAAGTTGTAGTACTCTATCTTCTAATATGTAGCACTTATAGTATGTTATGTCTATTTCTAATTTGGAAACAATGTAGCACAGCAATAAAATCATTTGTTTTCTGTTTGCAGGTGAGAAGCCTTACAGGTGCTCATGGGAAGGCTGCGAGTGGCGTTTTGCACGGAGTGATGAGCTAACCAGACACTTCAGGAAGCACACTGGGGCAAAGCCATTTAAATGCAGTCACTGTGACAGGTAAGAGAAGTGTTTAGTGATGGATGTATCTATTGTTTGTTTTCATTATTTTATTGAAGAAGATTGTAAAGGTCATGAACACTTGAATGTTTGGGCAACTAAAGGTAAATCCATGCACCTGAAATACTGACTTAGGGGACTTGAATATCAATGCTGTTATATTAGTCTTTTATCTCTTCTAAAAACGCTGTGCCTGATATGCTCTCTTTCTCCTCGCAGGTGTTTCTCTCGTTCGGACCATTTGGCGCTTCACATGAAGAGACACATCTAAGCGGTGGGCCCCAGGGCAGAGGAGAGCAGAGCGGTGTTGAGGGATGGTCCTGACAGTCTCCTAACCTGTCTGTGGGGAGGCTGCAGTGCCCTGAGAGCGGAGGAAGGCGAGCGAGGGGAGCGTGCTCCAGTGAAAAGCATGCAGGCCATTTTTGCACCATACTTAGTGCCTCCAAGACCTCTCAGAGGAAAGAGCTCTGAAAGGTCGACACATTCTGAAAAATATCACGAAAACCACCATGGATGAAGGAGAATTATGAAATTCACTAGAGAGAGAAGAAAGAAAATGTCTGAGAGGACAAGAAAGAACGTTTTTTTCTCTGTATGGTGTCTGATGCTTTGCGGAGTTAGTTCCTGGTTTGAAAATATGCAGTGGTACTACTCCAATAAACGTGTGTTGTTTTCTGTGAGCATGTGGACTGACTGACTGTGAGCCTGCTGTCAGACTGTCTGGGACTGGGTGCCTGTCTTAGAATGCCTGTGACTGGGTGCCTGTATAAGAATGCCTGTAACTGGGTGCCTGCCTGTGGATGTACGACTCCTGAGTGGATGGCTTGTGTTGTGACCTGAATGGCATTGAAGGGATGATGAGTTTTTGACTGAGGTTTTATTGTCTCGTGGTCATGAATGAATGCAAGCAAAGGAGTTGTTGTGCTCTTGTGTGGAGCTTTGGTTGAGTCTAGGCTGGGTTTGGCAGTGTGTGTGCGTCCCAGCTGTCAGTTTTGAGGTTTGAGAGAGAGCACCACCATCCGAACTGCGGTGGTACATGCTCCTAAACGAGGTTTGGGGAGGGGAGGGGGGTTGATGTTTGGTGCAGCTATTAAATGTGCAATGTATTAAGTAGCTTGTCTCAAAGTACATGCTACAAAGCTAATTTGTTGTCCATTGTGTAAGCTCAGTATCTAAAGGCTGTACACAACATTGATATATCATTATACCAGAAGTTGCATGATCTTGGGTTTGTTTGTCACTCGATTAGGCCTACTTATAACACAGGCAAATCCCAATAATGAGCAGCTATGCATCCATTTTACTCCGTAGATACCACAGTATTGTACAGAAACATAAAGCAGTGATGTATTTGTTTCCTTCTTTTCTTTTTTATGTTTGGAGATACCACTATTGCTTGGCAACTGTGTTGATCATGGGATAGTTTTATTTATATTCAGTTTAATAACTAATTTCTTTATTTTTGTCCTCTTGCTCTTCTCTTTTTCTATATCTGTAAATACACTGTGACCTTAATGATGCCTTATGTAAGTGGCCTTGTCCAGATAAATAGATCACTCACGGGGGGGGGGGGGGGGTTAAATGCGGTAGTGTGTGATTGAATAGCTTTATTAAGGCTCCGATTCATATGGTTGCACCTTTTGCCCTTTGTCTAGAAATGATGGTTGGTCTGAAGACTCTTGAATAAAAGTTAAGCTTTATACTTATTGACATTTCTGTGTTTCATTTGTCAACATACATACTGTATCTATCGATTCAGACAAAAATCCTGTTTTGAAAATTATCCTTGATCTGAGACAGAATTGTAGAAGCACTTCAAACAATTCAAATTTAAAAGGTTTACTACTGTGTAGTAGTATAATGTGGTACGTTATGCACTTCAAATGGAATGTGTGACCGTGAATTACTTTCGAAAGTACAGATTCTATTGGTTGGTTATGGGGTTGAGATCTCGTGACATGTGATCTGCTCGGCCACCAAGGCCATGATAAATTAAGAGTTATTACAAATAACCCATTCTGGTCAGGCCATGGCATGTTTGTTGAACTGTTAAATGCTTACCTGACATGAGTGCTCTCAAACTGACAGTGGATGTGGATGCTTATTTCTTACTGACCTGTATGGACTGCCTTGTTTTAACCCTATACCATTGTACAGTACCGGTGATCTGGTCAACAGCGCTGTCGAAAGGTCCCCTTTTAAAATATACATTGTGGATATCGAAACCATGCAAAAGATGTATGTGTTGTTTAAAAATAGAGTTTTTGTAAAGAAGCTTATATTTTCCAGGGTACAGGACCCCAGTGTACATTTCTAAGAAAAACAATAAAGACAAGACTACCGATTTAACTTGGGTGAGTATTAATGGCCCAATAAACTGAAAACAAATGACATATTGTTCACTTCTACAGTGTCAGAGAAGGATTGCATTTTTTTTGCTTGAATTGGGAATGATTCAGCAGAGAGAAATGAAAAACTCTGATTGTTGAAGGGATTACACACTGAACAGCTTTTTGTAATCAAAATCAAAAACAGCAGTTTTGTCAGCCTATATTACTTCAGCCAATGTTAGGTGTTGGACAAGCCACATATTACTATGTTATGTAACCCACCCAATCTTTAACTAAAGAGTATCTTTATTGAAGAAAAAAAAAGAAATTATTATGTTTGATTTTTGTTTGATTTATGGCATAACGTTTCTTTAATTTTTATTGTTTTGTAAAATATTTATCTCTATATGAATGTATTTTTATTGGAATAATGATTAAAAAAATGTGATCAAACCTTTTTGTGTTTTTGCTTCTTGCATCCTCATACTGGGATCTAACATAGGACAGTGATATTAACATACTCCTTCAGATTCCTGTCATTTTCATCGCATCCACATCACTTCACAGACGGGTGGGTTGTTTAAATGTCAATTGAAAACATAAACAAATTTGCGCAATAAGCACTTGTTGTCCCTCAAATACATTGTTACAATTGTTCGTTAGCTAGCCTAATTATAGCCATATTAACATAGACGTCTCCGGAAACATGGGAACATTGCCTTTAAACGGTGCATAGCTGAAAAGGAGCATTTGGATTGAATTCGGACCTTAGTTGAGACTGAGCTGCATACAGTAACATTTACATTTTATATTTTTGTCATTCAGCAGCTGTTCTTATCCAGAATGATTTACAGGAGCAATTAGTGTTAAGTGCCTTGCTCAAGGGCACATCGACAGATTTGTCACCTTGTCAGCTCGGTTACTGGCCCAACCTCTATAACCGCTAGGCTACCTGCAGCCCATCATAAATATGATCAATGTTATCCTCTTAATGTGAAGACATACAGTAGCAGGTTACAACAAATACCAGTATGCCATACAGCATTGCGGATAGCAATGGTTCAGTATGTTCTCATTTCATTATCATGCAGATTATAGCACATAGAATTAGAATGGTCAGAGGTTCCAAGCCCCTTCTACTCATTATATTTCTATGTCATAGCATTTCAACACGTCATTGTGCTCTAACACTAGCAAAACAGCACATTCTTATGCACATCAAACCAGATCTTCCCAGTCAAGGTCTACTAGTACAACGAGAACATCCACCACAGGCCCCTGCCTGGTTTCAACAGACATACAGATACACCTCCCCCACCCATCACATCACAGCTCATCTCATATGACCAGGGGGTTAGGGGGCGCATTTTAAAACTGGAGTAAACTGAAAGGTCATTGACCCAGCATGAGGATGGTAGACCATCAACTCAGTGGTATCGTAAAGACCTCCAGACGGTTCACATTCAAACACACAGACAAAGCGGAATGGGGGGAACAAGGGGAATGGGCATCGAGACCTGCTGCTCTAGCTGATTATATGGAAATCTACATTTACCTCCAAATGTTTGGCTGCGTCATAAATAACACCCTTTTCCCAACAAAGTGCACTACTTTTGACCTTTGGGCTCGGGTCAAAAGTACTATATAGGGGATAGGGTGCCATTTAGGACGCAACCTACAGTTGAAGAAGGAAGTTTACACACACCTTGGTCAAGTTTACATACACCTTCCCTGTCATAGGTCAGTTAGGATCACCACTTTATTTTAAGAATGTGAAATGTCAGAATAATAGAAGAGAGAATGATTTATTTCAGCTTTAATTTCTTTCATCATATTCCCAGTGGGTCAAAAGTTTACATACACTCAATTAGTATTTGGTAGCATTGCCGTTAAATTGTTTAACTTTGGTCAAACATTTCGGCTAGCCTTCCACAAGCTTCCCACAATAAGTTGGGTGAATTTTGGCCCATTCCTCCTGACAGAGCTGGTGTAACTGAGTCAGGTTTGTAGGCCTCCTTGCTCGCACATGCTTTTTCAGTTCTGCCCACAAAGTTTCTATAGGATTGAGGTCAGGGCTTTGTGGTGGCCACTCCAATACCTTGACTTTGTTGTCCTTAAGCCATTTTGCCACAACTTTGGAAGTATGCTTGGGGTCATTGTCCAGTTGGAAGACCCATTTGCGACCAAGCTTTAACTTCCTGACTGATGTCTTGAGATGTTGCTTCAATATATCCACATAATTTTTCATCCACATAATTTTTCATCCTCATGATGCCATCTATTTTGTGAAGTGCAACAGTCCCTCCTGCAGCAAAGCACCTCCACAACATGATGCTGCCACCCCTGTGCTTCATGGTTGGGATGGTGTTCATCGTCTTACAAGCATCCCCCTTTTTCCTCCAAACATAACAATGGTTATTATGGCCAAACAGTTCTATTTTTGTTTCATCAGACCAGAGGACATTTCTCCAAAAAGTACCATATTTGTCCCCATCTGCAGTTGCAAACCATAGTTTGGCTTTTTTATGGCATATTTGGAGCAGTGGCTTCTTCCTTGCTGAGCGGCCTTTCAGGTTATGTCCATATAGGACTCGTTTTACTGTGGATATAGATACTTTTGTACCTGTTTCCTCCAGCATCTTCACAAGGTCTTTGCTGTTGTTCTGGGATTGATTTGCACTTTTCGCACCAAAGTACGTTCATCTCTAGGAGACAGAACRCRTCTCCTTCCTGRGCGGTATGACRRCTGCGTGGTCCCATGGTGTTTATACTTGCGTACTATTGTTTGTACAGATGAACGTGGTACCTTCAGGCGTTTGGAAATTGCTCCCAAGGATGAACCAGACTTGTGRAGGTCTACAATTTWTTTTCYGAGGTCTTGGCTGATTTCTTTTGATTTTCCCATGATGTCAAGCAAAGAGGCACTGAGTTTGAAGGTAGGCCTTTAAATACATCCACAGGTGCACCTCCAATTGACTCAACTGATGTCAATTAGCCTAACAGAAGCTTCTAAAGCCATGACATCATTTTCTGGAGTTTTCCAAGCTGTTTAAAAGCACTGTCAACTTAGTGTATGTAAACTTCTGACCCACTGGAATTGTGATACAGTGAAGTGTAAGTGAAATAATCTGTCTGTAAACAATTGTTGGGAAAATGACTTGTGTCATGCACAAAGTAGATGTCCTAACTGACTTGCCAAAACTATAGTTTGTTAACAAGACATTTGTGGAGTGGTTGAAAAACGAGTTTTAATGACAACAACCTAAGTGTATATAAACTTCCGACTTCAACTGTATATTTTCCTTTAATTGTTTGTTTGGACTGAGACGTTACACGGTTAGAAAGCACATGGTGCAAATTATATGTTTACATCACGTTTATTGCAAACATCATTAAAGTCATCCATTACATTGGTACCTCTCTGCACTTCACAACACCGTCTTGTGGCTCTTCGCTCTTTCCCTGAGGGCTGAACGTCATGGTTTAATTCACCACTCTGTGTACAGGCTACAGGCAGTGGGCCAATGGGGGTTGAGGTTGGGTTCAGGCCAGACCCGGGTTCAAATACAATTTGAAATCTTTCAAATGCTTTGGAAAATTTGCTCTAGTCTTCCTGGAGTGCCAGGTAGGCGGTGTTTGCACTTTTGACAATTTTCTATTGATTCCATTGCACAGGCAACCTCAATCAATCACAAATACAGTATTTGAACCCAGGTCTGGTTCAGGGCCTGTGATTGGTCTGATGTATGGACATTTCTCAGCTGTGGCTGAGCCCTCTGGTTCCCCCCGGTCCTCCTCTCCTCTGATGTACAGCAGCTCATTACAACGGCCTGATAAAAGGGCCCATTCTCCATTCACACTCACATCGCACTTTGAACTCCAGAGGAATCTCCCTACGTCTCTGTATAAATACACCATGACAGCGCAATACACAAGGGGTGGAACAGCAGTGGCAAAGGTACCCACAGGACAAACAGAATAATATTAGTCTGAGGAGAGATTAAATAGCATTAATACAACAAAATAATTCTAAACACACCTTTAGTTTACAAAGTTAAACAGATGTATTTTTTCTTCATAATAAGCAGGAGCACTATGGGCACTGGTCAAAAGTAATGAACTAAATAGGAAATAGGGTGCCATTTGAGATGCAACCWACTGTCTTACATAACTGAACCCATAGCAGCCGCATCGGAGAACAGCAGGCAGTATTTGTCTCTACCAGTTTCGCACAGTGTGATAGACTGCACTGGATCGCTCAATGATGCCACAAAGGTTTGATTAGTGTGGTTGAATGTTAGGGATGCAGGGAAGAATAAATGGTGGTGTAGTCAGCAAGCCTGGTGTTTTATAGTGTAGGCTGCGATGTTGGATGAAAACAGATCACTGCAGAGTTTTTGTGGATTAAACATCCACATGAAAATATTTCAACAGCCATTACAGACTTATTATACAGATACACTGTACAAAAATATAAACGCAACATGCAACAATTTACAGTATTACAGTATATGTAAGGAAATCAGTCAATTGAAATGAATGCATTAGGCCAAAATCTTTCAGCTAAATATGTGTATGTGACCAAAAACATTTATTTGATTTTGATTTGATTTGATTATCCCGCCACAGTATCTCTTTGTGTTCGTCGTCCATAGCTTATGCCTGCCCATACCATAACCCCACCGCCACCATGGGTCACTCTGTTCACAACGTTGACATCAGCAAACCGCTCGCCCACACATCTGCCTGGTATAGTTGAAACCAGGGTTCTTCCGTGAAGAGCCCACTGAAGAAAGTTACGACGCCAAACTACAGTCAGGTAAAGACCCTGGTGAGGACAACAAGCATGCAGGTGAGCTTCCCTGAGACAGTTTCTGACAGTTTGTGCAGAAATTCTTTGGTTGTGCAAACCCCCAGTTTCATCAGCTGTCCGGGTGGCTGGTCTCAGACGATCCCACAGATGAAGAAGCCGGATGTGGAGGTCCTGCGCTGGAGTGGTTACACACAATCTGCGATTGTGAGGCTGGTTGGACGTAAGTCCAAATTCTCTAAAATGACGTTGGAAGCGGCTTTTAGTAGAGAAATGAACATTCAAGTCTCTGTCAACAGCTCTGGTGGACATGCCTGCAGTCAGCATGCCAAATGTACGCTCCCTCAAAACTTGAGACATCTGTGGCATAGTGTTGTTTGACAAAACTACACATTTTAGAGTGGCCTTTTATTGTCTCCAGCACAAGGTGCTTAAGGTGTTTAAGGTGTTTAATCAGCTTCTTGATATCCCACACCTGTCAGGTGGATGGATTATATTGGCAGAGGAACATGCTCACTAACAGAAAATTTGAGAGAAATAAGATTTTTGTGCCTATGGAACATTTCTGGGATGTTTTATTTCAGCTCATGAAACATGGGACCAGCACTTTGCCTATTTATATGTTTGTTCAGTATAGATGTAAAGGAATAGCAGTTGTGTTGAGGTGCACACACATAGTGCCACTGCATTATTTTTGTTGAACATATGGGTTTGATACGTACAGTGACGGAAAGAGAGAGAATAAGATGGATTCTGTCATAATGAGATTGAATAAAATATCTCCATTATTTGACAACTTGTGCCAAGTTAAGAACTTCATTGTGTTACATAAAAAGGCAGTTTGAACTTAACTTGTGGGGGCATAGATTATCGAACGGCTGTAAAGTAATTTTCTATTTAAAATAGAAAATCCATCACCACCTTTTTTTCTGGTAGGCTAGCTAACTCTATTTGACTCAATTTGAATGCATCTGTCACCATGACAACTACTTGCTTTTGACTTGTCATGCCTGTGGGAGGTTTCACACAGCTTTTTCTAATTTCACAGTATGTGAATTTCTCCGTTCAGTAATTAGAATCCCATCCATTCTCATTTTATATGTCCAGAAAGTGTTGATAAATATACAAGCTCAAAATGTCCACATCCCCCCCTCTGTTTCTCTTACACACACACAAACACACACAAAGCCTGAGTAAAAGGCTCAAAATCCAATTATCTGGAAGGATGAGCTGAGATCTTTTTTTAACTCTACCTCTAAACAAAAAGGGAGAGGAATAGGAAGTAGCCTAGTACCACTTCCCTTGCTCCTTTAAATGGCAAAAAGGTCTTAAGTGGTAACACTTGACTTGGTAACACAGAGCCAGGATATGTCCGTTTGTCAGTTGGCCCAAAATGCCACTGAGTAGTTCAAAAGCTGCCAATGTTCTYGGGCATGTGATGTCACCCCAGATGCCTGCAGCTTTACTCGACTGTCTATGGTCTGGTGATAAGTTAGAGGTTAGTGACTGGTTTTTCCAGAAAGCTCCAGGTCAGAGATGACACATGAAAGAGATAGAATTCATTATTCATGCAGACATTTCCATGTCTCTGGGCTCTGGTCTGCTGTGGCTACTCTCTTCACCTCTACCAAGCTGTCCAAACTGGCTGGACCAAAAAGTCACATTATATAAAGTCTGATTGCAGTGCCAGTGATTCAAAAAATGTAAATTGAAAATGAACACTATTGGTTAGCAATCACATAGACATATCCATATATAGTATATACATATGTATGGAAGGTGGTACTAGATACCAACATTTAAATATAAAGTACTACAATACAGCTCAGAATGCACTAAGGGCCACCAGGAATGAAAATAATCGCAGCAGGGTTATTCAGTACATTATCAGAGCTTTCTGTTCTGTTTAAAACAATATATATATATTTTTATTTAACCTTTATTTAACCAGGTAGGCTAGTTGAGAACAAGTTCTCATTTACAACTGCGACCTGGCCAAGATAAAGCAAAGCAGTGTGACACAAACAACAACACAGAGTTACACATGGAATAAACAAGCGTACAGTCAATAACACAATAGAAAAAAAAGTATGTCTATATACAGTGCGTGAAAATGGCGTGAGGAGGTAAGGCAATACATAGGTCATAGTAGCAAGTAATTACAATTTAGCAAATGAACACTGGAGTGATAGATGTGCAGATGATGATGTGCAAGTAGAAATACTGGTGTGCAAAAGAGCAGAAAAGTAAATAAAAACAATATGGGGATAAGGTAGGTAGGATGGGCTATTTACAGATGGGCTATGTACAGCTGCAGCAATTGGTTAGCTGCTCGGATAGCTGATGTTTAAAGTTAGTGAGGGATATATAAGTCTCCAGCTTCAGCGATTTTTGCAATTCGTTTCAGTCATTGGCAGCAGAGAACTGGAAGGAAAGGCGGCCAAAGGAGGTGTTGGCTTTGGGGATGACAAGTGAGATTTACCTGCTGGAGCGCGTGCTACGGGTGAGTGTTGTTATCGTGACCAGTGAGCTGAGATAAGGAGGAGCTTTACCTAGCAAAGATGTGTCTGCCATTACATTTACATTTTACATTTAAGTCATTTAGCAGACGCTCTTATCCAGAGCGACTTACAAATTGGTGCATTCACCTTATGATATCCAGTGGAACAACCACTTTACAATAGTGCATCTAACTCTTTTAAAGGGGGGGGGGGGGGTTAGAAGGATTACTTTATCCTATCCTAGGTATTCCTTAAAGAGGTGGGGTTTCAGGTGTCTCCGGAAGGTGGTGATTGACTCCGCTGACCTGGCGTCGTGAGGGAGTTTGTTCCACCATTGGGGTGCCAGAGCAGCGAATGCCCTTGTAAGGTTGTGTTCCTTGTTGTCTATGCCCCTAATTTTTATCTCATGCACTCACTGTAGCACATTGCAATAGTTTTTTTATGAAAAACATATTGTTCCCTGTGTCTGGGGCAGTTTATGTTGAGCACCCAGTGTCGAGTGGGGTGGCCGAGGTTCTCCGTATTTCATTTAATGAACATTATTATTGAATCCTCTGTTTGCCTGCGCCTGACTTCGTACTCCGACACCCAGCCGTTACAGAATCCCGCACCAATTAAATGGAGTCAGCAGGAGCAGCAGCCAACCCTCTCCCATCGATGGAGGAACGGGTGCTCCACCATACCACCGTTCTCCACCGTATCGGATCGGCTATGGATTCAATGATGGAGAGAATGGACCGATGGGAGAGGAGTGGTCTCCTCTCTCCACCTTCGGCTCCCCTCCCTCAGGACTCTCCATCCCCCGGCTCCAGCGCTCTCCGTCTTACACTCCCGAGGGATTATGATGGAGCGGCGGCGGGGTGCCAGGGGTTMTTATTCCAACTGGAACTGTACCTGGCCACCATAAGACCCACTCCCTCGGGAGCGGAGAGGGTGAGTGTCCTCGTCTCCCGCCTCACGGGTCGTGCTCTGGAGTGGGCGAACGCAGTCTGGAATGGCCCAGACTCAGCGAAGGAGCACTACCCAGAGTTTACCCACCGTTTTCGTGCCGTGTTTGACCACCCTCCAGAGGGCCGAGCGGCGGGAGAACGACTATTCCATCTCAGTCAGGAGAAGAGGAGCGCCCAGGATTACGCGCTGGAGTTCCGGACCCTGGCAGCAGGATCTGGGTGGAACGACAGGGCCCTTATTGACCACTACCGGTGTAGTCTCCGGGAGGACGTCCACAGGGAGCTAGCGTGTCGGGACACCACTCTTTCCCTGGATGAGCTGATTGACATGTCCATCCGACTGGACAATCTGCTGGCTGCCCGCAGGCGTTCGGAGAGGGTCCTGTGCGTTCCACCACCCAGCACCTCCGCTCCCATTCCGATGGAGTTGGGAGGGGCCGTGCCGAGGGGTACCGGAGGAGGAGGCTCCCCCTGCACCAGCTGGGGTCGGAGAGGACACACGGCCGATCGGTGCTGGGGGGGTCCGTCTGGGAGTTGAGATGGCAGGCGGAACGCTTCTCGATCACCCCAGGTGAGTCAGCACCAAACTCACCCAGAACCCCCTGTTGGTCACATGTTTTTCCCTCTTCCCAGCATAGGGCGCTAGTCGATTCAGGCGCAGCTGGGAACTTTATGGATCGCGGACTCGCTCTTAAGTTAGGTGTTCCGCTTGTGCCGATAGATTCTCCCTTTCCCGTGCACTCCCTAGATAGCCCGCCATTAGGGTCAGGGGTGGTCAGGGAGACCACGGTTCCCCTGGACATGGTGACGCAGGGGAATCATAAGGAGCGTATCAGTCTTTATATTATTGATTCGCCTGCGTTTCCAGTGGTGCTAGGGATTCCCTGGCTGGCCCGGCACAATCCTAAAATTTCGTGGAGACAGGGGGTTCTCCAGGGGTGGTCAGAGGAGTGTTCTGGGAGGTGTCTGGGAGTTTCCATCGGTGCCACGTCGGTGGAAAGTCCAGACCAGGGTCCCACGGTGTGCATTCCCCCCGAGTATGCCGATTTGGCAATCGCTTTCAGTAAAAAGAAAGCGACTAAATTACCACCTCATCGACCGGGAAGGGATTGTGCGATAGATCTCCAGGTAAACGCTGCGCTTCCCAAGAGTCACGTGTACCCATTGTCCAAAGAGGAGACGTTGGCTATGGAGACATATGTCACTGAGTCTCTGGGACAGGGGTACATTCGGTCCTCCATCTCACCCGTCTCCTCGAGTTTCTTTTTTGTGAAGAAAAAGGAGGGAGGTTTGCGTCCGTGTATTGATTATAGAGGTCTAAATGCCATCACAGTGGGGTTTAGTTACCCACTACYTCTCATCGCTACGGCAGTGGAATCATTTCACGGAGCGCAGTTCTTCACAAAACTGGATCTCAGGGGCGCGTATAGTCTGGTGCGTATTCGGAAGGGAGACGAGTGGAAAACCGCATTTAGTACCACATCGGGCCATTATGAGTACTGCGTCATGCCGTATGGGTTAAAAAATGCTCCAGCCGTTTTCCAATCCTTTGTAGACGACATTCTCAGAGACCTGCACTGGCAGGGAGTGGTTGTTTATATCGATGACATTCTGATCTACTCAGCCACTCACGCCGCGCATGTGTCTCTGGTACGCAAGGTGCTTGGTAGACTGCTGGAGCATGACCTATATGTCAAGGCTGAGAAGTGTGTGTTCTCCAAACGAGCCGTCTCCTTTCTGGGTTATCACATTTCCACCTCGGGGGTGATGATGGAGGGTGACCGCATTAAGGCCGTGCGTAATTGGCCGACTCCGACCACGGTAAAAGAGGTGCAGCGGTTTTTGGGTTTTGCCAACTACTACCGGATGTTTATCCGGGGTTTTGGCCAGGTAGCAGCTCCCATTACCTCACTGCTGAAGGGGGGTCCGGTGCGGTTGCAGTGGTCAGCAAAAGCGGACGGAGCTTTCAACAGGTTGAAGGCGCTGTTCACGGATGCGCCCGTGTTGGTGTATCCGGACCCCTCTCTAGCATTCATAGTGGAGGTGGACGCGTCCGAGGCTTGGGTGGGTGCCGTRCTATCACAGCGCTCAGGTACGCCACCAAAACTCCACCCCTGCGCTTTCTTCTCGAGGAAGCTCAGCCCAGCGGAGCGTAACTATGATGTGGGGGACCGGGAGTTGTTAGCGGTGGTCAGTGCTCTGAAGGTGTGGAGACACTGGCTTGAGGGGGCTAAGCACCCCTTTCTCATCAGGACAGACCACCAGAATCTGGAGTATATTCGGGCAGCTAGGAGACTGAACCCACGTCAGGCAAGGTGGGCCGCTCCAAAGAGACCTGGAGGGCCGTCCAAGAATCCCTCCAACAAGCTAGTGGACGGCAGAAAAGGAGTGCTGACCGCCACCGCAGTGAGGCCCCCGTGTTTGTACCGGGGGACAGGGTCTGGCTCTCGACCCGAAACCTGCCCCTCCGCTTTCCCTGCCGTAAGCTGGGTCCGCAGTGTGTAGGGCCCTTCAAAGTCCTGAGGAGAATAAACGAGGTGTGTTATCGATTACAACTCCCTTCCTATTATCGTATTAACCCCTCGTTTCATGTGTCTCTCCTCAGGCCGGTGGTAGCTGGTCCTCTGCAGGACGGTAAGGTGCCGGAGGTCCCTCCTCCCCCTCTGGACATCGAGGGGTCCCCGGCGTACACGATACGGGCCATTCTGGACTCGAGACGCCGGGTGAGAGGCCTGCAGTACCTCGTGGACTGGGAGAGGTACGGTCCGGAGGAGAGGTGCTGGGTACCGGTGGGGGACATTTTGGATCTGCGCCTCGTCCTCCGGGTCGACCTCGAGGCCGGTGTCGGCGCGCTGCGGGAGCCGCGCGTCAGGGGGGGGTACTGTCACGACTCCGACCGAGGCAGGCTCTCCTTCCCGTTCGGGTGGCGCTCGGCGGTCGTCGTCACCGGCCTATTAGCTGCCACTGATCCTTTTCTCCCCCTCCTTATGTGTTTATTGGTTACACCTGTTTTGTGTTTATTCTAATTAGTTGGGCTTTATTAGTCCAGGGTGTCCAGGGTGTCTGGGTCCAGGGTGTCTGGGATGATGATGTTGATGTGAGCCATGACCAGCCTTTCAAAGCATTTCATGGCTGCAGATGTGAGTGCTACAGGGCGATAGTAATTTAGACAGGTTACCTTGGCGTTCTTGGGCACATGGACTATGGTGGTCTGCTTGAAAGATTTAGGTATTACATACTTCTCAATGACATCAGATGAATCTTGGAACATATTCCAGTCTGTGCTAGCAAAACAGTCCTGTGGCTATATCTTCTGTAGCTTTATCAGACCACTTCCGTATTGAGCGAGTCCCTGGTACTTCCTGTTTGAGTTTTGCTTGAAAGCAGGAATCAGGAGGACAGAGTTATGGTCAGATTTGCCAAATGCAGGGTGAGGTAGAGTTTTGTATTAGTTTCTATGCGTRGAGTAAAGCTGAGCTTTTTCACCTCTAGTTGTACAGGTGACATGCCGGTAGAAATGAGGTCAAACGGATTACAGTTTTCCTGCATTAAAATCACAGGCCACTTGGAGCGCCGCCTCTGGGTGAGCATTTTCTTGTTTGCTTATGGCCCTGTACAGCTCGTCGAGTGCAGTCTTTGTGCCAGCATCGGTTTGTGGTGTTAAATAGACAGCTCCGAAAAAATTGGTAAATAGTATGGTCTACTGCTTATCATGAGGTATTCTAACTCAGGCGAGCAGAACCTTGAGACTTCCTTAATATTAGAGATCACGGACCAGCTGTTGTTAACAAAGAGACACACACCTCCCCCCTTGAGCTTACCCAATGCTGACGTTCTGTCCTGCCGATACATAGAAAACATGTTTCCTCTTTCTAAAATGTGATCCTGATTAAATGGATTGTTTTTACTAGATTGTTTTTACAAAGCCATTGAACTTTTCTCAGGGCTCTAGAGGTCACGTGGCTARAAACTGGTTTATTCAATGTAAACAATGGCCCAGCTTAGCTAGTGTTTACCATACTGCAATGTGGAGGCCTCAGCTTCAGCCTGGTGGCCAATGCAAAACAGAGCTAGACAATGATATCTGTTGATGGCTATACCTGACAATGGATCCAAGGCTTTGAAGGACTTGTTGATATGCACTGTAGGTGGTTGATTTGTTGTACTATTTTGATCCACACATACACACATTAGCATGAGGAATATACAATCATCCAAGTTTTGAATGTAGGCTTTCAGGCTAGTTTCATCACATTTAGAAATGTGTTTTTCTCATATCGCTACATTGCTCCATAGCTGACTAACAACCTAAAGAGGTTCACTCACATGGCCTTCTGACGCCGTTCCCCTCACATTGATAAAAAAAAAGATATGTTTTTCTATATCTTGTTAATTAAGAAAGAGAACAATTTGTGCAGTTTGTGAAAGTTGAAAACGAACACACAGTTCCTCCATTTGTGTAATGGAAGGGAAATGGAGTGAACAAATCTTGTGATAAATCTAATAGTGCATTTCCTTTGTGGTGGTTCTGAAAACCCTTTTAGGAACTGACACCACCCACAGAAAGGGCAGCATGCAATACTGTAGGCTATATGCCAGGCAAGCTCAGAATAGTTCTGTCTACACACACACACACACACACACACACACACACACACACACACACACACACACACACACACACACACACACACACACACACACACACACACACACACACACACACACACACACACACACACACACACACACAATATTGTTTAGTTTCTTTATTCAATGAGTCAATGTGTTTGTAAATGTTTAAACAACCCATACATCAATGTTTTATTCTTTCATTTAATTTCAATGGGTGACTTCTGTAGCATACTGAGCATTAATAGATTCCAATGACCTTTATAAACACCTTCATTTCCTATTGGAACATTGCCCTGCATTGGGTTTGTAGTTTATAAGTGGCCTGGCCATATTTCACAATTTCTTGCTCCTCTTCTTCATTAGCATAACCCCTTCCTGTTATAATGTTTTATTTGTAGCACTACGACATTATTGTKTTCCCTGTCCTCAGAGCAGTGGGCAGCTGGGAGGAGGTGCTCWTATTCTCCATGGACTTTACAGTGTCCCAAAACTTTTTGGAATTAGAGGAAGCAAATTTCTGTTTGAAAAGCTAGCCTTTGCTTTCCTAACTGACTGGGTATATTGGTTCCTGACTTCCCTGAAAAGTTACATATCGCCTACATTCAAAACTTGGATGATTGTATAATCCTCATGCTAATGTGTGTATGTGTGGATCAATCTAGTTCAACAAATCAACCAACTGCAGTTCTTTTAGCCTTTACCTGTACTCTTGTCCTACTCCTCCTCTGTTCCTCTGGTGATGTAGAGGTTAGCCCAGGCCCTGCAGCCACCAGCATCACTCCCATTCCACAGGCGCTCTCATTTGCCTTGGACACCATATGTGAACTGATTGCCCCCCATCTATCTTTAGAGTTYGTACTGTTAGGTGACCTAAACTGGGACATGCTTAACACCCCGGSCGTCCTACAATCTAAGCTAGATGCCCTCAATCTCCACAAATTATTAAGGAACCTACCAGGTACAACCCTAAATCCGTAACCATGGGCACCCTCTTAGATATCATCCTGCCCATCCTGCCCTCTAAATACACCTCTGCTGTCTTCAACCAGTATCTCAGAGATCACTGCCATCATTGCCTGCGTGCGTACTGGGTCCACGGTCAAACGACCACCCCTCATCACTTTCAAATGCTCCCTAAAACACTTCAGTGAGCAGGCCTTTCTAATCGACCTGGCCCGGGTATCCTGGAAGGATATTGACCTCATTCCATCAATAGAGGATGCCTGATTGCTCTTCAAGAGCGCTTTCCTCTCCATCTTAAATAAGCATGCCCCATTCAAAAAATTTAGAACTAAGAACAGATATAGCCCTTGGTTCACCCCAGACAGTTCTGCATTAGCATCGATAGCTCCCGCGATATGCAACTTTTCAAGGAAGTCAGGAACCAATATACTCAGTCAGTTAGGAAGGTTAAGACTAGCTTTTTCAAACAGAAATTTGCTTCCTGTAGCACTAATTCCAAAATGTTTTGGGACACAGTAAAGTCCATGGAGAATAAGAGCACCTCCTCCCAACTGCCCACTGCACTGAGGATAGGAAACACTGTCACCACCGATAAATCTACGATAATTGATCATTTCAATAAGCATTTTGCTTTCCACCTGGCTACCCCTACCCTGGCCAACATCTCAGCACCCCCTGCAGCAACTTGCTTACAGACAGCTGATGTTCTGAAAAAACTGAAAAATATGGATCCCTACAATTCAGCTGGGCTAGACAATCTGGACCCTCTCTTTCTAAAATGATCTGCCGAAATTGTTGTAACCCCTATTACTAGCTTATTCAAACTCTCTTTTGTATCGTCTGAGATCGCCAAAGATTGGAAAGCTGCAGCGGTCATTCCCCTCTTCAAAGGGGGAGTCACTCTAGACCCAAACTGTTACAGACCTATATCCCTCCTGCCCTGCCTTTCTAAAATCTTTGAAAGCCAAGTTAATAAACAGATCACCGWCCATTTCGAATTCCACCATACCTTCTCCACTACGCAATCTGGTTTCCGAGCTGGTCATGGGTGCACCTCAGCCACGCTCAAGTTCCTAAACGATATCATAACCGCCATTGATAAAAGACAGTACTGTGCAGCCGTCTTCATCGACCTGGCCAAGGCTTTCGACTCTGTCAATCATCGCATTCTTATCGGCAGACTCAATAGCCTTGGCTTCTCAAATGACTGCCTCGCCTGGTTCACCAACTACTTCTCAGATAGAGTTCMGTGTGTCAAATCGGAGGGCCTGTTGACCAGACCTCTGGCAGTCTCTATGGGAGTGCCACAGGGTTCAATTCTCGGGCCGACTCTTTTCTCTGTATATATCAATGATGTCGCTCTTGCTGTTGGTGATTCTCTGATCCACCTCTAAGCAGACGACACCATTCTGTATACATCTGGCCCTTCTTTGCACACTGTGCTAACAAACCTCCAAATGAGTTTCAACGCCATACAACACTCCTTCCGTGGCCTCCAATTGCTTTTAAATGTTAGTAAAACTAAGTGCATGCTCTTCAACCGATTGCTTCCCGCACCCTCCCGCCCGACTAGCATCACTACTATGGACGGTTCTGACCTAGAATATGTGGACAACTACAAATACCTAGGTGTCTGGTTAGACTGTAAACTCTCCTTCCAGACTCACATTAAGCATCTCCAATCAAAAATTAATTCTAGAAACGGCTTCCTATTTCGCAACAAAGCCTCCTTCGCTCATGCCGCAAAACATACCTTCGTAAAACTGACTATCCTACTGAACCTTGACTTCGGCGATGTCATTTACAAAATAGCCCCCAACACTCTACTCAGCAAACTGGATGCAGTCTATCACAGTGCCATCCGTTTTATCACCAAAGCCCCATATACTACCCACCACTGCGACCTGTATGCTCTCGTTGGCTGGCCCTCACTACATATCCGTCGCCAAAACCACTGGCTCCAGGTCATCTATAAGACTTTTCTAGGTAAAGGTAAAGCCCCACCTTATCTCAGCTCACTGGTCACCAWAGCAACACCCACCCGTAGCACACGCTCCAGCAGGTATGTTGCACTGGTCATCCCCAAAGCCAACACTTCCTTTGGCCGCCTTTTCTTCCAGTTCTCTGCTGCCAATGACTGGAACGAATTGCAAAAATCTCTGAATCTGGAGTCTTATATCTCCCTCACTAACTTTAAGCATCAGCTGTCTTAGCAGCTAACCGATCACTGTACCTGTACACAGCCAATCTGTAAATAGCACACCCGACTACCTCATCCCCATATTATTACTTACCCTCTTGCTCTTTTGCACCCCAGTATCTCTACTTGCACATCATCATCTGCACATCTATCACTCCAGTATTAATGCTAAATTGTAATTATTTTCGCCTCTATGGCCTATTTATTTAGATTTTTATTTTTTTATTTTATTTTGTGTTATTGACTGTACATTTGTTTATGTGTAACTCTGTGTTTTTGTCGCACTGCTTTGCTTTATCTTGGCCAGGTTGCTCTCAACTGGCCTACCTGGTTAAATAAAGGTGAAATAAAATGTAAAAAATAAGAAACCCTTGCTGGGGATATAGCATGTATGCCTGATTGAAAAACATGGCAAAAATGTGTTGATCATGAATTATGCTTAAATCTGACATATTCCCATCCCCATAATCCAAATACTTGGCCACCCAAACATTGCAAATCAAAGCTACATGTAAACAATGTTTCATTGGAAAGTGTTTGATCTCAGCCTATTCTCATGGAACTCCCGAGGTTTGTGACTGGGGTGATGCACTCCAGGCTGATAAGCATAGCTTTTTGACTTGGGTTTCGGAGGATCATTTTTTGAAAAAGAAAAAGAAAGAACTGTCAACTAATTGGCAAAAGTAGCAAGCACTGGAAAAACTACAAAGTGATTCCACATGGGAGATGTAGAAAGCAGCATTGTTAGCAGTAGCACTGTAGAGAGCAGACAGAGAGAGGGGAGAGGAGAGGGAGGAGGTTTCAAGGCATCTCCTGCAACAGTATACTCCCAGGACTAGCTAGTACTTTTAGGCTTTTGTTGTAAAAAAAAAAACAATAAAACATTACAAAATAGAAAGTCGGGATGTATGTATGCCAGAGAAGCGAGTGTTCTTTGCCAATTAACACAGAATGATGGCGGTCTAGGATTGACGGATGACTACATTTGAGATTACCCTGGCTCATGACCATAATCTAGTTGTCTGCTKTCTTCCGTTGCAGATGTCCGAGAGCCATGCAAAGCTATTTGGCATGCTGTGCTGAAATCCACAGCTCTGGCCTAATGAAAGCTATGAGATATGTGGGTGCATGCCATGCTCCAGTGATCTTGTGAATGACGGAAAGAGAGGCTTCTTCTCCTCTTTGAACCACAGTGCACTGCACTCCTCTGAATTTGCCATCACTATTGACTCTAAACAAAGTGTGTGTGCACTGTGGGCTCTAGCTGACGACAGACACATGCACGCACGCACGCACGCACGCACGCATGCACGCACACACACACACACACACACATCTGCATCTATAATTGGCTGCTGAAAGTAATGGCATGTTTCTCAATTGGATGAGTCTCAGTGTGTTGGGTCTTGATAGGACGGTATCAACTAGCCTACAATTACCAAACAAAAATTATTAGGGTCACAAACCATAATAACACATTAGGTTAAACTGTAACTAGGTTGCATAATGCTTTTCATTTAGCATATTTGGACTAAATATTTGATAGGAACATCTGTCTTTGTTATGACAAGTATGATTCATGTAAGATTGCTGTCAACCTGAAGTAAACAAACAAGCAAACCGTGGAGGAGGAAGACCCCAGTGGAGAATACCTTCTCATTTCTCCAGTGGTAAGACAAATAAGCAAATCAGGTCACCATGACAGTATGAGAGTGCTGAGTATTGAATTATGATTACTAGAATGGGAAGTCCGTGATTCTAATTATATGGTGCTGAGCACTCAGTGTGTGCAGCTTGTCCATAGGAAGTTGGGCAATCTTTCTGCTCTGATGTGGATTGTTGTTCCCTAGTTGAAAGTCATATCATATTAAACCTGATTTATAGTACCAGCTCTTGCTCTTTCTTGAAGACCTGAGTTGTACCTACTAAATCCCTATATAAGGCAGTCCTTGCATTGACACCCAGTGGAGGACCCAGCCATCACTACCAGCCAGGCAGACACTGTAAATATCACCAGCGGGTGAAGTCAGAGGAGTAATGAGATCTGATTGAGCCTGGTGTCTGCAGGCAGGCAGCTCGTTCTCATTGCGAAGGAGCGGAGCGGAGCAGCGAGGGATGTCCTCAAAACTTGTGCCTGATCTGCAATTCCAATGAGCACTTTGYTGACTAATGAGAGGGCCAAAAGTCTTAATGCTGTTGTTAAATGATGGCGTTCTAAATTAGACACGTCTCTGTTTAATGCATGTTTTATTTATAATGAGCTTGTCTGCAGGACCACTGTGGTTTCCTTCCCCCAGCAGAGTGGGGGACAACTGTGGTTAAGTCCCAAATGGCAGCCTCTTCGGTTTAYAGTGCACTACTTTTGACCAAAGCCCATAGGGTGCCATTTGGGACGCATCCTGTAAGTACATGCATAGAATCAGGGACAATTAGAGAGATAAGGGAAAAAAGGGTTTTAGCCTCAGCAAATTATTTATGTGACAATATTTTCATAACGAGAGGGCAAATGCATAACAAAATGGGCAAACTTGTTTGTCAGCTGAAGAAAGTAGCTGGTGGGAGAAGTTGCGACATTATGTATCTAGAGACTATGTAATTATTTTGTACCGAGCTACATGAAACTGCAAGGGAAACATAGAAACATCGTAATCAAAAAYGTTGGAAACGGTCCACAAGGATGCCACCTGTTCCTGCATGGTCTGTCTCAGACAGCACAACACTTACAGTATCTTGAAGGACCAGAGGTTGCACCAACTGGGTGTAAAGAAGTTAGTCTTAAATGCTCAATTAGACATAGAGTTATGACTAGGCGTACGTCCAACTGGTGCAAGCAGCCCCTGGTKYAGTGCATCTCTCTCTCTCTGATCTTAGAACAGGAGTTACAATATTTAGCTAGTTGGTGTAAGAGCTCTGGAGAGAGATATAGAGAGAGTCATTAGAGAAAGACGGAAACAGCAATTACGCCTTGACCACAATAATTAGCTCCAAAAACAAGAAAACCATCCAAGTGATTTTTAGCACTCTATTTTGCTTTCCTCAGTTTTTCTTGGCTACTGACATGTGCAAAATTGCTTGTAAATATTGTATGTTTTTATTGTGTTGTATTTCTACATTTTGTTCATTTCTATAATTTGTGTACATGCAGGGCTCACAAGAAGAAGAGGCCTTGGTCTCAATGGGATTTCCCTGCTAAAATAAAGGTTACATACATTTTTGAAAGCGTTGGTGCCATCCCCCTTTCCCAAATTCCTTGGTTAGGTGTGGTGGGAACCATGCAGCAGGAAGGAAAAGAGATKGCAGGTGTATTGAAAAGAGGTCCAGCAGAACAACAGCCCTAACTAATCACAGGCTGAATGAATTGATTTACTCTGTCTGATGTGTGGGCGTGGAAGAGAACCGAAGAGTCAATTTTCATATCTTCAGGTTTGTACACCACAATTGAAAGTTAGATATTAAAATATATACCTATGTTTTTGAAYATGCCAGGAAATGTAGTGTACTAATATCTCAATAACACATTTCTATACGAATTACTGTTCAATGAAATGATAACAGTTCATGCAAACATGTTGATCAAGTATCTGTGCTATAATAAGCTTGGTCATATTCTTATAACGGGCTAGACACAATATTTCAATGTCTTATTGTCCTTGTTGTGTACAGTACAGCTATACAAAACACGTAGAGAAAAGCTAAAGGCACATTTTGTGATAAGGCCAGAAAAGGAGTATTCCTTGGAACAAAGATGAATGACGCAATAGAGAGATCTTTCCATGCGCATGTAGTTGATTGAGAGGCTCTCTGCATTATTTGTGGAGGGCTCCCAGGGTACTTAACATTCAATGACTGTGTCACAAATGGCACCCTTCTCCCTACAGAGTGCACCACTTTTGAGCAGGGCCCATAGGGCTCTGGTCAAAGTAGTTCACTACATAGGGAACAGGGTGCCATCTCGGATGCAGCCAATGTCATCCAGAACTAGTATTAGCCCACAATAACAACATCAGTCATTATTGATCATTGTCACTTAATAAACAGTTTAACATTTTGAAGAATTCCAAGATGAAATGCTCCCACAACAAAACAGGTTGTCCAAATGTACCTTGAGGACAAGAGATAAACAAAGACAAAACACAGTCAGTGTTCCAAATGGCATCCTATTCCTTACATACAGTAGCGCACTACCTTTGGCCAAAGCCCTGTGGGTAACAGTGCACTATATAGGGAATAGGGTGCCAAAAAATGAAGTCAGCTTGTCCTTAAGCCTCCATTTCAAGAACAGGCTGTTGTTGTTTACATTGTGTCCTTTTCCACTACGTATAGTTGGGCAAATGTCAATGTCAGTCCATTAACTTTCAAGGTGGATGGAATGTTGGCAAAAATATAGATGGAAGGTGAGTTACTCTTTACACAGTGTGAGAGTGTAAGTGACTTCTGAGCAGTACACAAACTAAACAATGCACTAGTCCTACACACAAGACTTCTGATTCAGTCTGATTTTCTTGACATTTGTTTGGATTTTTGAATTTGAAGAAGAATAACGGGTTAGTGGTTAATGCCATGGGAAACCTGAATAGAGATTATAGATACAGGGGGCGGACTTAGTGATTTGGAGGCCCCAGGCAAAGGCCAGTCTGAGCTCGTTGAGAACCAGGCTTCCCTAATACGGGTAAGCCTGGGTAGTTAGAGTCTTTATCAGAATGAGAGATTAAAAATAAACTGTTCTTAAATACATCTAAAACTAAAAGCTTTGTATTTTGTTCAAAACATTCTCTAAGACCTAAACCTCAACTGGAGTTGTGCCCTTTGAGAAAGTTGAGGAAGTTAAACTCCTAGGTATAACATTGGATGGTCAATTATCATGGTCAAGTCATACTCACAAAGTTATGACGATGGAGAGGGGTACAAGTATATCTGTTATAAAAAGATGTTTGGTGTTTTTTACACATAAAACAACTGTACTAGTTGTTCAGGCTCTGGTCTTGTCCCATCTTGATTACGGTCTGGTAACATGGTCAGGTGCAGGCATAAGAAAAACCAAGCAAAGCTGCAGTTGGCTCAAACAGAGCAGCACGTCTTGCCCTGAACTGCACATACAGAACCAACATAAACAACATGCATGCCAGTCTTTCCTGGATGAGGGTTGACGAGAGATTAAATGCTTCTGTAGAAATGTTTATGAGAAATATTACTGTGATGAAAATTCCACATTGTCTCCACAATCAAATAACATACAGCTCAGACACCCATACATACGCCACAAGACATGCCACCAGGGGGTCTCTTCACAACCCCAAGTCCAAAATGAATTCACAGCAACACAGACTATTATACTGAGCCATGATCGCATGGATCTCCCTTTCTTTGCCAATAACTCAAGCAAACAGCTAAATGACCTTCAAAAAATGTATTAAGCAACGTCTAATGGAACGGCGGGGACTGTGAGGGGACACACACACAAACACACGCACACAGACACACTAACACACACATCATTTTTTGTTGTGTTGTTTGTATATCGTTGTATTGAAAATTTGTGTGACTGTCCTTGTCTATCAGTGTATGAGTGTTTTGTTATTTGTCTTGTTTTGTGGGGGTTTGGACCCAAGAAAGAGTAGCTGCTATATCTACTCTATCTAGCTGCTCTATCTAGGATCCAAATAAACAAATAAAAAATACACGTTGAAAGGAGATTTTCTTATTTTGGGTGAACAAGTTGTGCAAGTTAAAAGAGCTTAAAGGCCTAAAGGGCAATCACAGTGGGTGGTGTGTATGTTATGTCTGTAGCACAGCATTCCTATTATTGAGGCCTATGTAGCTCAGTTTGTAGAGCATGGAGCTTGTAACGCCAGGGTAGTGAGTTTAATTCCCAGGACCACCCATTTGTAAAATGTATGCGCGCATAATTGTAAGTTGCTTAGGATTAAAGCGTCTGCTAAATGGCACATATTATATATCATTGAGAGCAATGTACCCCACCTTTAACTTGTGTCACTGAATATACACCTTCTAGCAAAAAAAGTTATGGTTTCATAGAAAAAATTATGTTGATAACCCTGGGGGTATGAAAAATGCAGGGCACTCCAGGGGGCTCATTGATTTTGTTTGTCACTCTCACCTCAAAATGTGTAGAATTGCAGGAAATTAACCTTAAAACTGCACATTTTTATCTCCACCACATAGCAAAATGGGTAGAATGGCAGGAAACTAGCTTTGAAACTGCAAAATGTTATTTCCGCCCCATGTCAAAATGTGCAGAATTATAGGAAATTAGCTTTAAAATTGCCAAATATTATTTCCACCTCATGGTAAAATCTGTAAAGTTGCAGGAAATTAGATTCAAAACTCAATTTGGAACGTAACCTGTGTGTACATGGTGTTTTCAGTGAATGCTAGCCAAGGGTGCTTAAGTGGTTAGTGGAAATGCTACTAACTGCGAACAGCATGGTTTGCCTAAGAACAGGCATGTGAACAAAAGCCTGTTAATTAGAAAAGTTGAAAAGCAAGAGTCAGACAGATAAAAGAAAATACGAAAACAAAGGAAATGCTTGGGTAATTGGATAAGGGACGATCAGATAATGGAAGACTAGTGGAATTACAATATCCACAAGTCTTCTCATGGAACTGTTGTCATTCCAATTAATGTGATTTAACACAACCACCATGTCCATTCTCAGAGTCAAGTGTAGTCTTCACAGAGAGCTGAAATATCCAAGATCAGAGATCAACTAAATTCAGCAGCGGGCCGATTCTTTCTTGAGCGGATGGTCAGTGGGCCAAACTTCTTCGGGATCGGTGTCCCTTCCACGGGAAGGCTGAGCTAACGTAGGCTAATACGATTAGCGTGAGATTGTAATTAACAAGAACATTTCCCAGGACATAGACATATCTGATATTGGCAGAAAGCGTAACACTTTTTTGGTTACTAAATGATTCCATATGTGTTATTTCATAGTTTTGATGTCTTCACTATTATTTTACAATGTAGAACATAGTCAAAATAAAGAAAAACCCTTGAATGAGTAGGTGTGTCCAAACTTTTGACTGGTACTGTATCTCTCTATTATGTGTGGGAATAGTTTGGAACAGATTTCCAAAATTAAAATCACATGGGAGCTGATTTTCTGTTCTTTTATGTCCAACAATAAAAACAATTTAATAAATTGGTAAACCCTGTCCTAGAACATAACTAGCACTAGAAGATTTTCCTGACCTGACCAGGAGAATATCTGAGCCCTAACCATAACATGTACATGTACATGTAGTCGCGTCATGGTTTCACAGTGTATATGACATACAGTATTACCACTGGTTAATAAACTTAAAACTACATAAACGTTTTATATTTCTATGAATGCTGATTATGTTTGTCCTTTACTACCTTTAATTCATGGGTACAGGCATCCTAGACAAACCTTCTTCTCTTTGGTAGAGTTTACCTATCTAGTATTGCATAATACTGAGGGCTGCATTTCTTTTAATCCTAGGCATAACAAAGATTCCTAGTCCTTGCCTTTCAGATCGCTATCTCTCTTTCACAGAGGCCTTATCAGCAAACAATCTTCTGTTGAGAAATACATCCCTTTTCATCTAAGGTACTCTCTTGTAAAGGAATTCCAATAAGGCCACATAAATCACGATATATGGCCATTAAAGGATTCATTCAGACAGTATCAACATACTAGGACTCAACTCTCCACTTAACAGTTGAAAGAAAACCATGCTGAGAAGTGAATTTCTCATAAAATAATATATTTGATTTGGCTCGCTAGGCTCAACTGTAGAGTTATTATGGTTGTTTTCAACATTCTTAGGCTAATGACCCGTGTCATATCAGTCTATGCTTGCAAGGAGATCAAGAATGCACCTTTTTTTGTTATATTTCCCAGGTTCCAGGCCAAATGGCACCATATTCCCTTTATAGTCCATAGGGCTCTCGTCACAAGTTGTGCACTATATTGGGAATAGGGTGTACTTTGGACGTCGATCGAGGCTCCACCCTGAAATAACAACCTACTCTATCACATTGTCTGGATCGCAAGCCATGTTTAGTATGTATATGATGATGGTGTCACTTTTAAGCATCAATAATATGCAGCTCCTTGGCTCTGTCTAACATTATACCGACTTATCTGTATTTTATGTAACTGGCCAAATGTGCACTTTGGCTGCCAGCCAACATAAGTCATTGAGATAGAGAGAGTTGTGTTACTCGCCCATGTTATTATTTTATAAATGTGGGTTTTTGCAAACTCATTCGTCATCTGGTGGGGTGATTTGACACTCACAATGGAGGGGGAATAGGAAAGCAGGCAGTGGGTACCAGAACACAAAACATAACATACTATATAAACATACTGTTATTTGAACAGGCTTTTGAAAAGGCTGCCCTGCATGCGGTGTGAGAAGCACCCCCTTTTGCAGTGTGAGTTGCACCCCCTTTTGCCCTCAGAACAGCCTCAATTCATCGGGGCATGGACTCTACAAGGTGTCAAAAGCATTTCATAGGGATGCTGGCCCATGTGAACTCCAATTCTTCCCACAGCTGTGTCAAGTTGGCTGGATGTCCTTTGGGTGGTGGACCATTCTTGATACACACAGGAAACTGTTAAGGGTGAAAAACCCAGCAGCGTTACAGTTCTTGAAACACTCAAACCGGTGCACCTGGAACCTACTACYATACCCCGTTCAAAGGCACTTAAATCTTGTTCCTAATGTTTTGCACACTCAGTGTCTATGGAGTAGTGTTGGAAACTTAATCAAAAGAGCAGCAATGTAACTATCTGACAAGTGCAGTACGATGGAGGTCTCAGTGCTTGGCAGTTTATGAGCTTTACACCTCTGGTTACCATCAAGGTAAAGTATGTACTGTAGGCTGTGTGGCACCCTATTCGAAAATAGCACCCTATTCCCTAGATAGTGTGGGCCTTGGTCAAAAGTAGTGCACTATATAGGGAATAGGGTGCCATTTGGGATGCATATATAGTCAGCCTTTCTGTGTGTGTGTGTCTCATTGAGGTCTGAAAATGGAAACCCCTATTATGTCACAGGGTATGTACAGTACAACATCCTCATTTTAACCTAAGTGACCATGGCACATGGTACAGTAAAATGCAGATTGTAAGTATGGATACAAGGAGGGGAGTGCACAGTACTAAACGATGACATTTGAATGAACTCTGTTCTTTTAATACCAGAATTATACAAGTATTTTATGAACGCATAAGAGGACACCCTGACTGAATATCAAAAAGATAGACGAGACTCAATTTTGGATTTCTTTGAGTGACTACTTGAGAGATATAATTTGTTTTGTGTGATAATTCCATAGTGACAGTGCTTCCCTCTGACGATGCTTTGCTTTGGTTTTTGATTGACAGTGATTTTGAACTGTGTGAGTAGCAGGGAATTGCATCACAAAGGGACGATTAGAAGGCTGTGACGATCCATGTCTTATCTGAGGCCTCAGCTTGACAGATTTCTCTATTGAAAGTGTGTAACACAAAATGGGTCATGCTTAATCAAGAGGAAAGACAACTCTATCAATGTCTGCTCTGTCAGTGGATAAAAGAAGACATGGTTTTCCTGGCCTCGTATCTTCATTCATTGTTGATACGATTCGTTCGTAAATGATGAAATGCTGAGGAAAATTGCACGTGAACACAACTCAGATAAAAAGCAGGAAAGACTATTGTTTTTACAATACTATCTCAATAGTTTTTTAAGGTCGCCTAATGTTTACCAAATGTCAAATTTGGTCATCTGAAGATTGCGACCTATAATAAATAAAGGAACAAGCCTTTACAGATGCTTCTATAATTTTCATTTCTTACAGTTACAACTTAACCTGTGAATGTTGTCTCCATACTAAGTGATCAGAACTATTCGTGCTTTGTGTCGTGTCAGCAATGTGCTGCGTTATCAGGGATTTGAAGTCTCTAAACTGCTTCTGACTTGAGAAATTCCACCCAGGCCTGACTGACACTGTTAGCCCTGTGTTATATTAGGCTTCTACCCCCCTAAGCGAGGCGACAGCACTATTTTTGTCCCCTGGGTCCTGAGCTTGACATCCTAATTACGTAACAGAAATGCCAGAGCATCTCTTGCAGCTCCGTTTATTTTCTATGCCATAGTTTACTGTAACACTTTTCAACCCTATCACATGCTCTGTTTTCATGTCAGTTGACATTTTGCACATGTATGTGTATGTGAATGTATTATGTGAATATTATGGTGTGTTATCTGTTCATGTTTAATAGCATATCATAGATTTACAAGAAAAACTGATGCTAATGAAAGGAACATACTTCATACTTTAAGGATATTTATGAGTAAAAAGTTACTTCCTAAAAAAAATTGTGATTGGTTCCATGGTTGCCATGGCACCTAGTGGGTCCTTTGTAGTCTACTCCTGCGATTGTCTCTATAATTATTTGTTTTAGGTGTTTTTTATGTGTGTTGTTTTATCAACCTTTTGTTTTTCTGATAGCTATTCAAGTATAGAATACAGAAATGTTGTTTGTTTTTCATCAACAACATTGAATTGGTTTGGATATTTGACTACTTTTCCAAACTACTTCTCCAATCAACTAGCTAGTTGTTTGGATTTTAAATATCAGCCTAGATGTTCCAACATCTTCCTGGGTCATCTCATCTCCTGGGGCCAAGGACCGTGGTTGCATGCTTGCAGTTTTTCATGCTTGCAGTTTTCTGTGAATTGCATTAGAACGGTTGCTTCGGCTGCTGGACGTCGGTTTTCTCGATCAGTGGGCTTTTGATGTGCATCTCACCTGTGCTAACCATGGGAACAAAAGATGCAACTAGACACCGATACACACTAGAGAGCTTCTTTTAAGACAGTACTACTTCCCACCAGGACTGGAGGGGACGCTGGAAATAGTCAAGCCACACCAGAACAGCTCAGGAAGTGAGGGAGAAGAGGGGGAGTGAGGCAGAGACTCAAGAGACTCGCTGCGACATTCCATCAATGCGTCGGGCAGCCTACCAACACCGGCAGGTGCCAGGTAGAGGGGGTGGCTCCACCATCCGAGGCGGAGGCCCAACCCAGCTTGGAGACGGACAGGGCTGAGCCCATTGTGGGAGAGTGGACAATGGACCGTTCCATTGAGTCGGCAGTCTCCTTGTTGAAGAGGAAAACTCAGGGGGAGAACTCAACCAAGTGACCCAAACAAATATTCCTGAGGTAGACTCTTTCAAGCCCCTCACCTTGAGAGATTTGCATTGTTTACATCTTACATCCAGTATACTGCCAAAAATAGATGAGATTCGCTTGCTTACCAGAAAGAGTATTGCAGGGTTTTTATGTTTCACAGGGACTTGGTTAGATCCTTCCTTCAAATAAATTGTAAACTTCCTAATTACCTGAAAGGACAGAAATCATAGAGGAGGTGGTGTGTGCATCTGTCAGAACAGACATTGGTTTTAAAATATGAACTGATTCACCCATGACAGCATGGAAGCTGGTTGGCTGGTCATATTATTACCTAAGAACGAGCCAATCTTGGTAGGTGCTCTGTAGCCTATAGACCTCCAGACCARAGTGACTTTAATGAGATCCTTGAAAATATGTGTACTGTCTACTGTGACTTTCTAAACTCTGAAGTGATTCTACTGGGTGATGTTAATACTGATGTACTGAACCTGAGCTGCCCCCTGTTTAAGGCCTTGTGTAGCTTTTGCAAAACTTTGTTTCTCAGCTGATAAGCTTTCAAGAATCTGACACCAGTCAGACTGCCATTAATCTCATTATGGTATCAGATAATCACAAAATATCCCAAAGTGGTGTAATTGCATATGGAATTAGAGACCATTTCTTTAATACACAGTACTAGGAAACCGATACAAAAAAACGAGTAAATTGTCACAATACCATCAGGACCAAATCCCTGAAAAACTATGACAAAGACCAATTTACTGAACTGCTAGGACAGGTAGAATGGTCTGATGATGATGTTGGATGTTGTGAGGATGTTGATATAGTATGGGATCTCTTCCAATGTAAACTTCTCAGTACCGTGGACAAGCTGATGAGGATCAGACAAAGGACAGAACCCTGGATCACTAGGGAAATCCTTCATTACATCATCATGGGAAGCAATGCTCTAAAAGACTTGCCAGATTACTTCACTCAATAAAAAACACCTAAGGAATACAATTCAAAGGCTGGTTGACGAAGCGAAACAGCCTTTCTATAAGAACAAGATCCAGGACAATAAGACCGAGCCCAGGGAGCTCTGACAGCTGCAACAAGCTGAAAACAAAGTCAAACAGCATTGGACAGAACATCAATGATACTGTAACCTTTGACAGGGCACAGGTGTCTGATCATTTTAATGAGCCTTTCACCACCTTCGCCAGCAACCTTGTTGGCCAACTCACAGAATGTTCTGGCATCTTTGGAAACCATCACATTTAAACGTTTTATTTTGCCAAGGCCATCTCCAAAGGACAGTTTGCGTTTTCACCGGTTTCAACTTCAGATGTTGCAAAGATCCTTAAAGATATTGACAAACAGAAAGCCAAAGGCCTGAATAACATAAAATAAAATAAAATTGTATTGGTCACATGCACATGGTTAGCAGATGTTATTGCAAGTGTAGCGAAATGTTTATGCTTCTAGATCCGACAGTGCAGCAGTATCTAACAGGTAATATCAATAATTCCACAACAAAACCTAATATCTAACAAATTCCACAACAAAACCTAATACACACAATCTAGTAAAGGAATGGGATGAGAATATATAAATATAAAAAGATATGGATGAGCAGTGACAGAGCGGCTAAGATGCAACAGATAGTATAGAATAGATAGTGTAGGATACAGTATACAGTATATACATATGAGATGAGTAATGCAAGATATGTAAACATTCTTAAAGGGGCGTTATTAAAGTGACTAGTGTTCCATTTAAGGACTTGTAAGTAAGCATTTCACTGTAAGGTCTACTACACCTGTTGTATTGTAGATTTGTAGATTTTTTATTTGATTTGAGTTTAGCTCAACTGTTTTACCTAATCAGAACCAAACATATAAGATTGTTTGACACCATTGCTTGTAAACAATGTAATTGTAAACAAACACTGTATAGCCTAGCTTTAAAACATGGTTAAAACTAGTTCTGTTTATGAATTTGAGAGTGGTTACATTTCTCCAGCACCAYCCCTCAGCTGTTAACCTAAAAAAGTAGCGGGGTGCCTGCTCTGTTGTTGTTTGAATCCCAGATTGCCCCTTTAACTCCTGATGCATGAAGCCCTCTAGCATACAGCTCTGGGGTGAGTAGCTCTATAGCAAGAGAAGCATTCCTGCGAGGCCACACACACCCTGTTCTTAATTAAAGGCATACATTTCTCTTCCACAAGAACAACAAACAGTTCGTTCTCCGCAGCGACGCTTGCTGCTTCCATAAAGGCACAGTACTGATGAAACCAACTTCGCTTTGCTTGCATTCCTCAAGGAACCATATCCTTGGAGTGTCAACATTTACATATTTCTTTGATGAAAGAACACATTTATTTGGGATTTTTATTTGCATTAGTAGAAAAAATACCCCCCCCCCACAAAAAAAAATCAAAAGGCAGACATAATGCTATTTTATTTCCAGGTCACATTGAATACCTGGGCTAATACAAAATAATTGTTTTAGCACATTCTTTTTTCTGCAGAAATACAAACGTTAATTTCTGATTGTGATACAGAACCATTGCAGTAACAATAACAGMATGTCAGAAATCCACTCGAGTATCTTATGTTTTGCATTGACAGATTGGCCTCTTTTTGGTCAACATTTAGGCCTAGTTTGGGTGATGTACTAATGACTAGTCAGTCTCCTAATAGCTTTGTAAGTGCCTGAGTCTAATTGTATGAATATACAAGGCTAATTAACTACCAATTAACAGGTAATGAATTAGATACATATTCATGAAGCCATGGTCAATTAGCTTGCAAAAAATATTAGTGAGACATTAGACGTCCCATATCCTAAAGTATTATCAACTGTTCATTGTAGGTTGTCTGCTGTATTGCACTATATAAGGAATAGGGTGCCATTTGGGACACCAAATGGCACCAATTCATAAGGTGTCCATGTGATAGGCTTATCTGTGTGATTCCCCTGTAAATACCAGCAGTCGTATTTGTCCTGACAGATTTATAACCCTGTTGCTAAATGAAAGATTGACTGTGATAGTGTCGGTAGCAGCTGGCACTCAGGGAACATGTGCATGGAGCAGCAATGACTGAGATTACATCGATTTGGACCATAGACAGAAAAGTTCACATTATTGGAGGTAAATCCAGGAAAAAGTGACATGCTGTGTCAATATGACACTTTTTAGTGTACAATAAACCTATGTGGACAGCCCTTTCAAATTAGTGGATTTGGCTATTTCAGCCACACCCGTTGCTGACAGGTGTATAAAATCGAGCAAACAGCCATGCAATCTCCATAGACAAACATTGCCAGTAGAATGGTCTGTACTGAAGAGCTCAGTGACTTTCAATGTGGCACCGTCATAGGATGCCACCTTTCCAACAACTCAGTTCATCAAATTTTTGCCCTGCTAAATCTGCCCCCGTCAACTGTAAGTGCTGTTATTGTGAAGTGGAGCAACAACAATCTAGGAGCAACAATGGCTCAGCCGCAAAGTGGTAGGCCACACAAGCTCACAGAACCGCACCGCCGAGTTCCAAACTGCTTCTGGAAGCAACTTCAGCACAAGAACTGTTCGTTGGAGCTTCATGAAATGGTTTTCCAAAGCCGAGCAGCCACCACAAGCCTAAGATATCCATACGCAATGCCAAGTGTGGGATAGAGTGATATTAAACTCGCCGCCATTGGACTCTGAAGCAGTGGAAATGCGTTCTCTGGAGTGACGAATCACGCTCACCATCTGGCAGTCCGACGGACGAATCTGGATTTGGTGGATGCCAAATCAAATCAAATTATATTGGTCACACACATAAACTCAGCAAAAAAGAAATGTCCTCTCACTGTGAACTGAGTTTATTTTCAGCAAACTTACATGTGTAAATATTTGTATGAACATAAGATTCAACAACTGGACATAAACTGAACAAGTTCCACAGACATGTGACTAACAGAAATTGAATAATGTGTCCCTGAACAAAGGGGGGGGGGTCAAATTCAAAAATAACCGTCAGTATCTGGTGTGGTCACCAGCTGCATTAAGTACTGCAGTGCATCTCCTCCTCATGGACTGCACCAGATTTGCCAGTTCTTGCTGTGAGATGTTACCCCACTCTTCCACCAAGGCACCTGCAATTCCCGGACATTTCTGGGAGGAATGGGCCTAGCCCTCACCTTCCGATCCAACAGGTCCCAGACATGCTCAATGGATTGAGGTCCGGGCACTTCGCTGCCCATGGCAGAACACTGACATTCCTGTCCTGCAGGAAATCACGCACGAATGAGCATTAATGGCTGGTGGCATTGTCATGTTGGATGGTCATTGTCACCCCCCCCCCCCCCCCCCCTAGAGAGCCTCGAAAGAAGGTACCAACATGGGACGGAAGGATGTCTATCACCTCTAATACCAGCACAGCGTTGAACCTACCTTGTGCCATGCAATGAGCAACACAAGCATTCAGTGCCGATTGAATGATGTGAACATAGCGCACGCCCGAAGACTCATACAGAGCACTCACCTCCAAATTGGTGAGAATCTCCTCTCCAGAGTACATAGGCCTCCGAGGTAATCGCTCACACCCACTGTGAGACAAAACCGCGATCGTCAGTGAAGAGGCACTTTTTGCCAGTCCCTGTATGGTCCCAGCCGCGGTGGGTTTTTGTGCCCATAGAGGACGACGTTGTGCCGGTGATTGTCTGGCTGAGGAGGCCTGCTTACAACGGCCTATCAAGCCCTCAGTCAGGCCTCTTCCGCCTCTTGCGGACAGTCTGAGCATGATGAGGATGCTGAGTTCCTGGTGTAACTCGGGCAGTTGTTGTTGCCATCCTGTACCTGTCCCGCAGGTGTGATGTTCGGATGTCCCGATCCTGTGCAGGTGTTGTTACACGTGGTCTGCCACTGCAAGGACGATCAGCTGTCCGTCCTGTCTCCCTGTAGCGCTGTCTTAGTACGGACATAGCAATTTATTGCCCTGGCCACATCTGCAGTCCTCATGCCTCCTTGCAGCATGCCAAAGCACGTTCACGCAGATGAGCAGGGACCCTGGCCWTCTTTCTTTTGGTGTTTTCAGAGTCAGTAGAAAGGCCACTTTAGTGTCCTAAGTTTTCATAACTGTGACCTTAATTGCCTACCGTCTGTAAGCTGTTAGTGTCTTAACGACCGTTCCACAGGTGCATGTTCATTAATTGTTTATGGTTCATTGACCAAGCATGGGAAAACAGTGTTTAAACCCTTTACAATGAAGATCTGTAAAGTTATTTGGATTTTTACGAATTATCTTGGAAAGACAGGGTCCTGAAAAAGGGACGTTTCTKTTTTTGCTGAGTTTATTTAGCAGATGTTATTGTAGCGAAATGCTTGTGTTTCTAGCTCCAACAGTGCAGTAGTATCTAACAAGTCATAACAATACACACAAATCTAAAAATACAGGAATGGAATTAAGAAATATATCAGTATTAGGATGCGGAATGTCTGGGGCTCACGAGTGGAGCAGCGTCTCAGTGCTTGAGGCATCACTACAGACACCCTGGTTTGAATCCAGGCTGTATTACAAYCAGCTGTGATTGGGAGTCCCATAGGGCGGCGCACAATTGGCCCAGCGTCGTCCGGATTTGGCCGGTCTAGGCCGTCATTGTAAATAAGAATTTCTTCTTCACTGACTTGCCTAGTTAAATAAAGGTAAAATAAATACATGTCGGAGTGGCATTGAGTAGAATGCAATATATACATATAAAATTAGTAAAACAGTATGTAAGCATTACTCAAGTGACCAGTGATTCCATGTCTATGTACAGTGCCTTCGGAAAGTATACAGACACCTTGACTTTTTCCACATTTTGTTATGTTACAGCCTTATTCTATCTAAATGTATAATTAAAACAAATTCCTCAGCAATCTACACCACAATCCCTATAATGACAAAGCGAAACCCAGGTTTTCTTAATGCTTTGAAAAAACAGAAAATACCGTTAATTCACACTAAGTAATCAGAACCCTTTGCTATGAGACTCGAAATTGAGCTCAGAATGCATCCTGTTTCCATTGATCATCCTTGAGATGTTTCTAGAACTGATTGGAGTCCACCTGTGGTAAATTTCAATTGATTGGACATGATTTGGAAAGGAACACACATTGTCTATAATACACCAACAGTTGACAATGCATGTCAGAGGCAAAAACTAAGCCATGAGGGTCGAAGGATCGAAGGGAAATATGAACTGAGGCAAAGTACAGAGGGAGCCTTGATGAGAACCTGCTCCAGAGCGCTCAGGACCTCTGTCTGGGGTGAAGATCACACCTTCCAACGGGGCAACGACCCTAACAGCAACGTGCAACAACCCTTAAGCACACTGCAACGACCCCTAAGCACACTGCAACGAGACCCTTAAGCACCTGCCAGGACAACGCAGGAGTTTGCTTCGGGACAAGTGCGAATGTTCTTGAGTGGTGCAGCCAAGAGCCCGGAGCTTGAACCAATCGAACATCTCTGGAGAGACCTGAAAATAGCTGTGGCATAGCTTGTGCAGTGGCACTCCCCATCCAACCTGACAGAGCTTGAAAAGATCTGCAGAGAAGAATGGGAGAAACTCCTCAAATACAGGTGTGCCAGAAGCTTGTAGCATTAATACCCAAGAAGACTTAAAGCTGTAATCGCTGCCAAGGTGCTTCAACAAAGTACTGAGTAAAGGATCTGAATACTTATGTAAATGTCATATTTCTGTTTTCTTTTCTTTCTTAAAACCTATTTTTGCTTTGTTCATTATGGGGTCTTTGTGTGTAGATTGATGAGGTGGAAAAAAACAATTTCATCACATCTTTAGAATTAGGCTGTAACCTAACAAAATGTGGAAAAAAGTCAAGGGGCTGAATACTTGCCGACGGAGGCACTGTAGGGCGCAGCCTCAAGATGCAGGGGTTGAGTACCAGGTGGTTGAGCCGGGGCGGTGAGAGTGACTAAGTTCAGGGCAGAGTAACTGGGTGGCGGCCATATTGATGGCATTAAAACAGTCGATGGC